>NC_056431.1:59615756-59635756 GCF_018296145.1 Oncorhynchus tshawytscha
ACCAGAGGGGAGGAGACCAGAGGAGAGGAGACTAGAGGAGACCAGAGTAGACCGGAGGAGAGGAGAGCAGAGGAGGGGAGACCAGGAGAGAGTTGAGGAGACCAGAGTAGAGCAGAGGAGAGGAGACCCGAGGAGAGTAGAGCAGAGGAGAGGTTACCAGAGGAGACCAGAGAAGAGGAGACCAGAGGAGAGCAGAGGCGAGGAGACCAGAGGAAAGCAGAGGAGAGGAGACCAGAGGAGAGCAGAGGAGAGCAGAGGAGAGGAGAGCAGATAAGAACAGAGGAGAGGAGAGGAGAGCAGAGAGGAGAGGAGAGGAGAGCAGACCAGAGGAGAAGAGACCAGAGGAGAGGAGACCAGAGGAGAGGAGACCAGAGGAGAAGAGACCAGAGGAGAGGAGACCAGAGGAGAGGAGAGGAGACCAGAGAAGAGGAGAGCAGGTTTAGAACCGGTAGAAACGAGGGGGAAAATTACTTCAAGTCAGCCGTAGTCAAATGAACAGCACTGCTGTCACGACAGGTTTGTGTCAGATGGTTATGGGTTCCCCCTCTTCATCCTCCCTCCCTCACTCTCTATTTCTGACTTTCTCTCTTTATCTATAACTCTCCGACACCCTCCCCATCCCTCTCTCCACCTCCTTCTCTCCCCCCTCTCCGTCATGCATGTTGTAAATGTTTCAAAGTGAAACTCCACATCTGGCAACGCAGAACTCATTTACAGATCTGTCAGAGGAAGGGGATGATGGACCCTGCTGTAAAAAGAAACACATTTATAACCCTCGTTGGAAAAATAAACGTCAATTAATAAAACTGGCTGCCTCACAAACTGCTTGCGTTTAAATGGTGAGCTAAAACAAGACTAGGTTTGGTCAGAGCAGTGGTTCAACCTTACCACAACCAGCAGCTTTCATTTTCTGATGGATTGAGTACCGGCACCATTTATAGAAAATAATCTCATGAACTTCAAACCCTGGAACTGTAAAAATAAAGTGAGTGAGGACACCTTTTTCATTCCATCTCATGAACTAGGTCTAGATTTGACAGTGTAGTGATAAGGGCTGACTAACTGACAGTACAACCTGCTACTCATCTAGATAATAACAGCACTTTCCCTTCAAATAAGAAGGTCTGTTGGTCAAAACACAGCCATAGACATAATTAAACACCCACCCTCTAAAAGACAATGATGGATTGGCCCAACACCCCCCTCTATAAGACCCTGATGGATTGGCCCAACACCCCCCTCTATAAGACCCTGATGGATTTCCCCAACATCCCCCTCTATAAGACCCTGATGGATTGGCCCAACACCCCCTCTATAAGACCCTGATGGATTGGCCCAACACCCCCTCTATAAGACCCTGATGGATTGGCCCAACACCCCCTCTATAAGACCCTGATGGATTGGCCCAACACCCCCTCTATAAGACCCTGATGGATTGGCCCAACACCCCCTCTATAAGACCCTGATGGATTTGCCCAACATCCCCTCTATAAGACCCTGATGGATTGGCCCAACACCCCCTCTATAAGACCCTGATGGATTGGCCCAACACCCCCTCTATAAGACCCTGATGGATTTTCCCAACACCCCCCCTCTATAAGACCCTGATGGATTGGCCCAACACCCCTCTATAAGACCCTGATGGATTGGTACAACACCCCCCTCTATAAGACCCTGATGGATTGGCCCAATACCCCCCTCTATAAGACCCTGATGGATTGGCCCAACACCCCCTCTATAAGACCCTGATGGATTGGCCCAACACCCCCTCTATAAGACCCTTTATAGTTTCAGATAAAACAGACTCCCTAAACCTCCTCCCCTTTTTCTCCTCTCCTCTCCTCTCCTCTCTGCTCCTCTGTGTGTGTGTGTGTGTGTGTGTGTGTGTGTGTGTGTGTGTGTGTGTGTGTGTGTGTGTGTGTGTGTGTGTGTGTGTGTGTGTGTGTGTGTGTGTGTGTGTGTGTGTGTGTGTGTGTACGTGCAGCCCTTAGCGGTGCAGCCAAAAGCAGCAGGGTTAATGAGGTGTGACAGTCTCTGGATTATTAAGAATTAACAGGACTGGGTTAATAAATCACCCTACGCCACAGACAGGTGTGTGTGTGTGTGTGTGTGTGTGTGTGTGTGTGTGTGTGTGTGTGTGTGTGTGTGTGTGTGTGTGTGTGTGTGTGTGTGTGTGTGTGTGTGTGTGTGTGTGTGTGTGTCCGTTCCCACATGCCAACCAAACCCCTAAGAGCCTGCTCTCAATCATAGAGTACCCCTCCAACACACACACACACACACACACACACACACACACACACACACACACACACACACACACACATACTACTATGCTCTCCCCTCGTTCTGTCCTAAAAACAGAAACAAACCGCAGTCATTTGCAATTAGTCCTGGTATTATTCTCCTTCAGGGCTTTAATAATGAGTGCTGTAAGATTTATGAGACAAATAAAATCCCTATATGATGAAGCCTTGAACAAATAAAAGGCCATTTTGCATTCCTGTCCAGATTCTATTTACAGCCAGATGAATGGGAAACATACTGTGTCTGAGTGGGTTTTCATTGACATAACTGGTCCTGTCATAATGCAGAGAAACAGTCTTCACATGGCACAGTGGCTTTATCTAACTGTCAACTAGAATACACAGGATTTCCTTGTGTTTCCATGGCAACAAACCCAAAAAATGATAAGCAGCGACCATATCATAATCCTTATGAATATTCAGAACTTAAATAGAACTTCTTCAAGGCAACCAAGTTCATTTATGTATTTTTTAACATATCATTATAGATATCGTATAACTACATTCAACTGTATCATCATTCAGAAATCCATGGCTGGGCTACAACTGGATATGAAACATCATTAAAACAGATCTGTTCTGGCTTGCTGGTCAAGTTGACCTAAACTGGCTAACCTCTGTAAAGTTTTACTGTGAGTTTAACAGGCCTGCCTGTGGAATGATCAGTTCATCTGTTGTAGAGCAATCAGAGGGAGATATTTTACAAGTTTAACTCTTCAGTATAACGACACGGCCAGAACTGCAGTATAATGGTAATGTGGGTGTGTGTGCGTGTGATCACGCGTGTGTAGTGAAGACCGGCTCTGATTGTGGACCGGAGGTCAAAGCAATTATTTCACCGTTTTTCGAGTCATTTCCTTTAAGAGAACTGAGAATGTGTTGGTGTGTGAGACTAGCTGTGTTAAGGAGCCTCGGGAGGGAGGCTAAGATTTAAACATATAGGACCTGTTTGATCAGGTGACATTGATCTGGTGAGATTCAAGCCATTAGAAGTCAATAAAAATGGCTTCTCTTGTAAAGGTGTTGGCCAGCTTCATAGCATTGTTCAGTGTACAACTAATGACACATTCTGTCCAAGGTTCTCTCTGGGCAGAATTCGTGAGGCATAGCCTACTTCATAAATACATGTCATGCCAAGATTTAGGGAGTGAGACGTTGTTTATCTCTCATTTTGACTGTATAGTAAGATATGGTCTGTACGTACTCCTGGTGACCACTCCCTCCAGCCTGATGATGTTTGGATGGTCAAACTGTCCCATGATGGACGCTTCAGACAGGAAGTCCCGTCTCTGTTTGTCGGTGTATCCTGCCTTCAGAGTCTTGATGGCCACACAGTTCTCCTTCTTACTGGGCAGACGCAGACGACCGCTGCACACCTCCCCAAACTCACCTACAAAAACACAAATATACCCACAGAGCGTTAATAACACACACATTCTCTGACAACAAGGACCTGAGGCATTGACACCAAGGACCTGAGAAGCTGACACCAAGGACCTGAGGTGCTGACACCAAGGACCTGAGATGCTGACACTAAGGACCTGAGGTGCTGACACCAAGGACCTGAGGTGCTGACACCAAGGACCTGAGGTGCTGACACCAAGGACCTGAGGCATTGACACCAAGGACCTGAGATGCTGACACTAAGGACCTGAGGTGCTGACACCAAGGACCTGAGGTGCTGACACCAACGACCTGAGACGCTGGCACCAAGGACCTGAGGCATTGACACCAAGGACCTGAGGTGCTGAAACCAAGGACCTGAGACACTGACACCAAGGACCTGAGGTGCTGACACCAAGGACCTGAGGCGCTGACACCAAATACCTGAGGTGCTGACACCAAGGACCTGAGACGCTGACACCAAGGCCCTGAGGCACTGACACCAAGGCCCTGAGGCGCTAGCACCTAGGACCTGAGGCTGGCACCAAGGACCTGAGGCACTGGCACCTAGGACCTGAGGAGCTGACACCAAGGCCCTGAGGCGCTGGCACCTAGGACCTGAGGCTGGCACCTAGGACCTGAGGAGCTGACACCAAGGCCCTGAGGCGCTGGCACCAAGGACCTGAGGCACTGGCACCTAGGACCTGAGGAGCTGACACCAAGGCCCTGAGGCGCTGGCATCAGAATAACTGTTATCATTTATTTCAGTTGGATCAGACCAGTCAGAAATTCTTGCCTAATTTCATAAACACACACAGTTGGCCAATATAAGCATGTGCAGTCATATGTCCTTCTTGAAATCCATCTCCCACACTGAGATAACAATGACTAATTGAACATTGACTACATTGGCCACAGTCTATAAATGCCCCCTCTACTTTCCATATCATATAAAGCATTTTGAGAGGTTATCAGAGCTGACAAATTCTCATTCCAGCATGGTGATGACATACAGTATGATCAAGCTGTAGTATCCCTCTGAGGTACAGAGGCTCTCTGGAGAATAGTTTCCCTAAGCAGGGCTTTGTGGTAAAGAGACCACTTCAAAGTTAGAACGGGAGGTCAAGCATTGCTCTCATATGGCTGGTGACAGGGACTTGGCCAAAGAAGGACCGTGATGTCACAGCTAAGACATGTGGACCCGGTCCATGCCCTTTCTCCTGTATGATCATTTCCCATAGAGGAGTCGGATCAGAGATACAGGGTTGGTACGAAGTAAGAGACACACACACACAAGTACTGGCCTGAGATTGGGTCTGGAAGGACATTGAATAATTACAGGCTGTCTAAAGAGAGCAGCACACTGCTTGCTGGGCTGTAGTTGGAGCTAGGCTGAGCTGGGCTGTAGTTGTAGCTAGACTGAGCTGGGCTGTGCTCGGAGCTAGGCTGAGCTGGGCTGTGGTTGGAGCTAGGCTGAGCTGGGCTGTGGTTGTAGCTAGACTGAGCTGGGCTGTGGTTGGAGCTAGGCTGAGCTGGGCTGTGGTTGGAGCTAGGCTGAGCTGGGCTGTGGTTGGAGCTAGGCTGAGCTGGGATGTGGTTGTAGCTAGACTGAGCTGGGCTGTGCTCGGAGCTAGGCTGAGCTGGGCTGTGGTTGGAGCTAGGCTGAGCTGGGCTGTGGTTGGAGCTAGGCTGAGCTGGGCTGTGGTTGGAGCTAGGCTGAGCTGGGCTGTGGTTGTAGCTAGACTGAGCTGGGCTGTGGTTGGAGCTAGGCTGAGCTGGGCTGTGGTTGTAGCTAGACTGAGCTGGGCTGTGCTCAGAGCTAGGCTGAGCTGGGCTGTGGTTGGAGCTAGGCTGAGCTGTGCTGTAGTTGGAGCTAGGCTGAGCTGGGCTGTGGTTGGAGCTAGGCTGAGCTGGGCTGTAGTTGGAGTTAGGCTGAGCTGGGATGTAGTTGGAGCTAGGCTGAGCTGGGCTGTTGTTGGAGCTAGGCTGAGCTGGGCTGTGGTTGGAGCTAGACTGAGCTAGGCTGTGGTTAGAGCTAGGCTGAGCTGGGCTGTGATTGGAGCTAGGCTGAGCTGGGCTGTGGTTGGCCAGTGGATAGGCTGGGAGATGACCAGCACCAGGATCAGTATTACCCCACCCTCCATCACAGAGCTGTGATTAATGACACAAACTCTCACTCTGCTTTCTTAGGCTTTGATGTGTGCAGGTCATCTGTAAGATGGTGCAGCTGCCCTGTGTTGTAGCATGTCTCTATGTGCTCTCACACTGCCTGCTATTCCCATGAATCACAATGCATTAACTTCATGTCTACACTCCTGCTGAAGACATGAAAGGGTGAAAAAGAAAGGAGGAGAGAGGTTTATAAAATAAAGGAGAGCGAGGAGAGAGGGAGCTGTGGGGAATGTCAAACAATATCCCATCTGGAGGTGCGATTACATTACCCATACTCCTCTGCTCCAGCAGCACACACTCTATTAAAAGCAGTAACAGCGAGGACTTTTCACTCCATCCCTCTTTTTACTCCTTTCATCTCCCTCTTTCTCCATCCATCCATCCCTTCCTCTTACTTCCTGCACTCCCCATCTCTCGATCCATCCCTATAGCCATACCAACTTTCTCTCCCACCCATCCCTCATTCTTCCTCTCTTCTTCCCTTCCTCCCTCCCCCACATCGCCCTCTCTCCGTTGCAGAAGAGGAGTAAAACAGGACTCTCCAGCTGAAGTGTTAAATGAATCTCATTCTCACTGCTACATTTAGAACAAACACCTTACTACCTTACTAAACAGCTTCTCTTTGTGCCTCTGAATACCAATAAGTTGGAATGTGTGTCACGTATCTTTGGGATCACTGTGAATGCTACTGTGGGAAAGTTTGTTCAAGATGTCTTAGGTAATCGTATATGAATGCTACAGTATGTGTTACTGACGTGTGTGCGTGCATGCATATGTTTGTGCACGTGTGTGTGCATGCATCTGTATGTGTGTGCATGCATGTGTCTGTATGTGTGTGCATGCATGTGTCTGTGTGTGTGTGTGCATGCATGTGTCTGTATGTGTGTGCATGTATGTGTCTGTGTGTGTGTGTGCATGCATGTGTCTGTATGTGTGTGCATGCATGCGTCTGTGTGTGTGTGTGCATGCATGTGTCTGTGTGTGTGTGTACATGCATGTGTCTGTATGTGTGTGCATGCATGCGTCTGTGTGTGTGTGTGTGCATGCACGTGTCTGTATGTGTGTGCATGCATGTGTCTGTGTGTGTGTGCATGCATGTGTCTGTATGTGTGTGCATGCATGTGTCTGTATGTGTGTGCATGCATGTGTCTGTATGTGTGTGCATGCATGTGTCTGTGTGTGTGTGTGTGTGTGTGTGTGTGCATGCATTTGTCTGTGTGTGCCTATGTGACACTGTGTGTCTCTTGTCTCACCTGCTCCCACCACCTTGTCGATGGCGATACAGGAAGCATCCAGCTCCTTGGCAAACTCATGGACGGCCTGACTGGGGTCTTCATAGGTGTGAGGGTCTACGTACGTCCTTATACCTGGCAGACGCACTGAGGGGGAGGGGGGGGGGTGTAATGTTTACTGTTCATTTTGTATGGTTTATTTCACTTTTGTATATTATCTATATCACTTAAACATATGTTTCCCATACCAATAAAGCCCTTCAATTGAAATTGTCTCATTGAGAAAACCAGAGGGAGAGTGTGTTAGTAGACAGAGTATTAGGAATAGACAGCGGAGATGAGTCTTCGGGTGGGTCACAAAAACCACTACGGACGTCAAGTGACATTTATGGAGTGACCAGCCAATCAATCCATCATGTGTAAGAAAAACACTAGGTTGGTTTATGAGTGTGGCCAGCCCCCAAGGAAAACATGTTTCTGTTCAAATAAACGCCAATCAGGAGATGGATATACTGTACACAAACACACTGACCCTGTACCTAACTAACGCTGAGGAATGACTCAACATACTTTAGAAGAACAATACACAGACAGGCAGGCAGACAGACAGACAGACAGACAGACAGACAGACAGACAGACAGACACGCACACAGACAGACAGGCAGACAGGCAGACAGACAGGCAGACAGACAGACAGACAGGCAGACAGACAGACAGGCAGACAGACAGACAGGCAGACAGACAGACAGACAGACAGACAGACAGACAGGCAGACAGGCAGACAGACAGACAGACAGACAGGCAGACAGACAGGCAGACAGGCAGACAGGCAGGCAGACAGGCAGACAGGCAGACAGACAGGCAGACAGACAGACAGGCAGACAGACAGACAGACAGGCAGGCAGACAGACAGACAGGCAGGCAGACAGACAGGCAGACAGACAGACAGACAGACAGACAGACAGACAGACAGACAGACAGACAGGCAGACAGACAGACAGGCAGACAGACAGGCAGACAGACAGGCAGGCAGACAGACAGACAGACAGACAGACAGACAGACAGACAGACAGACAGACAGACAGGCAGGCAGACAGACAGACAGGCAGACAGGCAGACAGACAGACAGACAGACAGACAGACAGACAGACAGACAGACAGACAGACAGACAGACAGACAGGCAGACAGGCAGACAGCAGACAGACAGACAGGCAGGCAGACAGACAGACACGCACAGACAGACAGGCAGACAGACAGGCAGACAGACAGACAGACAGGCAGACAGACAGACAGACAGACAGACAGACAGACAGACAGACACGCACACAGACAGACAGACGGACACGCACACAGACAGACACGCACACAGACAGGCAGACAGACAGACACGCACACAAACAGACAGACATGCACACAGACAGACAGGCAGACAGACAGGCAGACAGACACGCACACAGACAGACAGGCAGACAGACGGACACGCACACAGACAGACACGCACACAGACAGGCAGACAGACAGACATGCACACAAACAGACAGGCAGACAGACAGACACAGACACAGACACAAACAGACAGGCAGACAGACAGACATGCACACAAACAGACAGACAGACAGACAGACAGACAGACAGACAGACAGACAGACAGACAGAAAGGCACGCAGGCAGACAGGCACGCAGACATGCAGACAGGCAGACGGACAGACAGGCACACAGACAGGCAGACAGACAGGCCGCACACAAACAGACAGACAGACAGGCACGCAGACAGGCAGACAGACAAACAGACAGACATGCACGCAGGCAGACAGGCAGGCAGACATGCAGACAGATAGGCACACAGGCAGACACTCAGGCACACAGGCAGACGGACAGACAGGCACACAGATAGGCAGACAGGCAGACGGACCGACTGACAGACGGACAGACAGGCACACAGACAGACGGACGGGCAGACAGACGGACTGACAGACGGACTGACAGACAGGCAGACGGACGGACAGACGGACTGACAGACGGACTGACAGACAGGCAGACAGAGAGACGGAATGACATACGGACTGACAGACAGGCAGACAGACAGACAGACGGACAGACGGACTGAGAGATGGACTGACAGACAGGCAGGCGGACAGACGGACAGGCAGACGGACAGATGGACTGACAGACAGGCAGACGGACAGAGGGTTGGGTGAGGTACTTACAGTGTCCATTGCCAAAGTGCAGTCTCTTCTCATCAGGGTGTTTAGACCTCCTGTAGCCACAGAACCTGTCAGTCACAATGACAGAACTGAAGGTCACACCTTTGCCCATCAGTCTTCACTTTCCCTCACCCTACATCAGAGGGCATAGCAAGCCATGTGTGTGTGCGTCAAATCAAATCAAACTTTATTTGTCACATGCGCTGAATACAACATTTCCCTTACTGGGAAATGCTTACTTACAAGCCCTTAACCAACAGTGCAGTTCAAGAAAGAGTTAAGAAAATATTTACCAAATAAACTAAAGTAAAAAATAAAATAAAAAGTAACACGATAAAATTACAGTAACGGCTATATACAGGGGGTACCGGTAACAAGTCAATGAGGAGGCTATATACAGGGGGTACCGGTAACAAGTCAATGAGGAGGCTATATACAGGGGGTACCGGTAACAAGTCAATGTGGAGGCTATATACAGGGGGGGTACGAGTCGGTAACAAGTCAATGTGGAGGCTATATACAGGGGGGGTACAAGTCAATGTGGAGGCTATATACACGAGTCAATGTGGAGGCTATATACAGGGGGTACCGGTAACAAGTCAATGTGGAGGCTATATACAGGGGGTACCGGTAACAAGTCAATGTGGAGGCTATATACAGGGGGTACCGGTAACAAGTCAATGTGGAGGCTATATACAGGGGGTACCGGTAACGAGTCAATGAGCGGGGGTTAGGGTTAGTCGAGGTAATATGTACATGGAGGTAGGGGTTAAGTGACTATGCATAGATAATAAACAGCGAGTAGCAGCAGTGTACAAAACAAAATTGAGAGGGGGGTGTCAATATAAAAAGTCTGGACATGCATGTGTGTGTGCTTGTGTAAGGGTTTCGTTAGTCATTGACTTACCGGACTAGGGGTTCATTTGAATAATTTATTGGAATTAGATTGCCGCATGTGTAGCCTAGTTATGTATCTTATTTATTACACAGCACACAGATACCGAGCCTTTGAGCGGAAAATCTGTCAGACATCGCTTTTATAAGCCAGATCATTGCGCAACAATTCAAAATGTAATCGTGCGTTAAAAATAGCCCCAATTAAAAAGAGATACTATTTGTATATCTCAACTGGTAATTGAAGCGGGGTTCCCATTTGCTGTTCAAATGCAACGGAAAGCAGGCTTCATCAGCTCGTCACACCCACTTTGCAATGAGCAGGAGGAGGTATGCATTTTGAAAACCTATAGTTACTTAACTGTTTGAAACATGAATGTTTTACTACATTTTAAGAGGCATGTTTTACCTTGCTTCAAAGTAGGCTAAATCTGACCAGATCTGTGGAATCAATGATTTAATAAAGACTTCCATATGCCATTGAAACCAGTAGGTTAGGTCTACTTTACTACTATGGGGGATAGTTTCATTGACATAGGTGGCACATCCATAAGGCTAGCCTAAAGTAAATTGAATTAAATTGCCAAAATTCTATATATACAGTGCCTTGCGAAAGTATTCAGCCCCCTTGAACTTTGTGACCTTTTGCCACATTTCAGGCTTCAAACATAAAGATATAAAACTGTATTTTTTTGTGAAGAATCAACAACAAGTGAGACACAATCATGAAGTGGAACGACATTTATTGGATATTTCAAACTTTTTTAACAAATCAAAAACTGAAAAATTGGGCGTGCAAAATTATTCAGCCCCTTTACTTTCAGTGCAGCAAACTCTCTCCAGAAGTTGGGAGACTCTGTCCATAGGACAACAATCAGTCGTATATTGCACAAATCTGGCCTTTATGGAAGAGTGGCAAGAAGAAAGCCATTTCTTAAAGATATCCATAAAAAGTGTTGTTTAAAGTTTGCCACAAGCTACCTGGGAGACACACCAAACATGTGGAAGAAGGTGCTCTGGTCAGATGAAACCAAAATTTAACTTTTTGGCAACAATGCAAAATTTTATGTTTGGCGTAAAAGCAACACAGCTCATCACCCTGAACACACCATCCCACTGTCAAACATGGTGGTGGCAGCATCATGGTTTGGGCCTGCTTTTCTTCAGCAGGGACAGGGAAGATGGTTAAAATTGATGGGAAGATGGATGGAGCCAAATACAGGACCATTCTGGAAGAAAACCTGATGGAGTCTGCAAAAGACCTGAGACTGGGACGGAGATTTGTCTTCCAACAAGACAATGATCCAAAACATAAAGCAAAATCTACAATGGAATGGTTCAAAAATAAACATATCCAGGTATTAGAATGGCCAAGTCAAAGTCCAGACCTGAATCCAATCGAGAATCTGTGGAAAGAACTGAAAACTGCTGTTCACAAATGCTCTCCATCCAACCTCACTGAGCTCGAGCTGTTTTGCAAGGAGGAATGGGAAAATATTTCAGTCTCTCGATGTGCAAAACTGATAGAGACATACCCCAAGCGACTTACAGCTGTAATCGCAGCAAAAGGTGGCGCTACAAAGTATTAACTTAAGGGGGCTGAATAATTTTGCACGCCCAATTTTTCAGTTTTTGATTTGTTAAAAAAGTTTGAAATATCCAATAAATGTTGTTTCACTTCATGATTGTGTCCCACTTGTTGTTGATTCTTCACAAAAAAATACAGTTTTATATCTTTATGTTTGAAGCCTGAAATGTGGCAAAAGGTCGCAAAGTTCAAGGGGGCCGAATACTTTCGCAAGGCACTGTAATTAGTCTAATCGTGTCTATACAGAAATAAATGAAATAATTCAAAACAGTCTACTAAAGCATGATTTGGCTACAAAGAAAAAAACCATTTGGGATTGTTTTAAATAGCATTGCCTACAGTCGGAAGGAAAGGCAGCCCGAACATTTTGGGCAGCATGCTCGTAAAATATCAAATAGATGATTTTTGAGTTGTGACTGTCAGTGAAAAGTAGAAGTCAAGAGAAGACAATGAAAAGACTCTAATCTGTCTTTCAGCTATCAAAATTCCGAATTTAATTGAGTGAACAATAGTAGGCCTACCGATTATTGGCACCTGCTGAGAGCATCTGCCATATCCCTAGTGAGTGAGCACTGCGCATATTAATTTAGAGGAACGTCATATTCCAATTGTGTCTCCCCTTCTAGGCCTTTTATACTCTATGGACAAGGTCGTTTTCATTTATCTGTCAGTGTCAACAGAGTACAAGATGCATGGAATGCTTTATTATAAAGGTGCATTTTTAAGGTGGAAATGTGCTTCCCCAAACTGGAAACTCAGGTGCCGACCCTAGTGATTTTGCTGCTCGTTACTCGTCTTGTTGTCTGAGGAAACGTTCATGTGGACAGTTCTAACATGTTCAAAGTGCATGGTAAGAAGGACATATTTCATTGCATCCTGGACCTGCATGTTCTGTTATGATGAATTACCATATTCTAAATGTGATTTCTGTCATTCTGAGCCCCGTGGGTGGACTCCTTAATCAGGTTACACACCAATGCATATGGGTCCGGTAAATTTCTCAAATGTCCGGTAAATTAAAATGCTGCCGGTCAAATGTATGCCGACACATTTTCATAACGGAAACCCTGGCGTATGTGTGTGTGCGTGCGTGTGTGTGCGTGTGTGTGTGTGTGTGGAGGAAAGCAGCAGCGGTCAGTCCTGGTGTACCATGGTGTGTTTGTCTTTGCTCTGAGCCAGAACGGGATCTGCAGGACTAGTAATGAGCCTGAGAGTTCTACTCTCACTGCAGTACTAACTGCCAACATTAACACTGGGCCAGTAACCAAAAGGTCAGTAGTTTGAATCCCCGAGCGACTAGGTGAAAAATATGTCGATGTGTCCTTGAGCCAGGCACTTAACCCTAATGTCTCCTGTAAGTCGCTCTGGATAAGACTGTGACTACATAACTATAATGTACATGTAAACACAGACAGACACACAGTGTCCCTCTGCAATACATACACAAAAGAGTAAGATAAAATGCATTGCATCCTCCGCCATTCCAGGAGCATAGTTTATAGGGATATGATCTATTCTTACTACAGTATCCTCAGACAGTACAGTATATCTCTGCATTTAGAGGCAGACCTCCGTGAAGACAGAGCCATGTTATTGGCGCTGACGGAGTTGTCAGTGTGCTTTGTGCAGTGCGATTGGTGTACAGACCTGCCAATCACGATGTAGAGGAGGACAGTGAGCAGGATGATGGCCGCAGCGGAGGAGATGGCTATCAACACCACCTGACTACTCTCACTGGAGATAGAGAATGCTGGGAGGAAATGGAGAAAGAGGGAGAGAGAGGGAGAGAGAGAGAGGGAGAGAGAGAAAGAAGAGAACAGGAGCAGGAGAGAGAGATAAATGTTAGCATGTACAGGCACAGGACAATGACAAAAATCTAACAACAATCATTGACATCAATCACTTGGTGTTGAATTACATACAAAGTACATACAGTCAGGGCTGGTCTCAAACTCAAAGCTCCTGCTGCTGGCTCCATATCCTGCTGCAGTCCTGGCCCTGATCTGGAGCAGGTAGGAGGTGTCTGCCTTCAGACCGCTTAACGTCACGTTACAACCCTTAGAGCGCAGGATGGTGTAGCTGGTCTCCTGCTCCTGCTACAGGGGGGTGAGGGAGAGAGACAGAAAGAGAGGGAGAGGTTACTATCAGTCCAGTGAGGAATGTATACAGTCCACTGAGACTGTTGACACATCAGATCACCCATCAGGGTGGGGTCATTACCAGGGGAAGGAAATGTGTGTTTGCAATCAGGTGTATCCTATAGAGCTAAGGGGGCCACTGTCTCAAACACACCGACTCAAAATACAACATATATTTGATGGCCTCCTCCACCACCCTAACAGGACTACACTGAACAAAAATCTAAACGCAACATGCTACGATTTCAAATATTTTGTTATATTGAGTTCATAAAAGGAAATTAGCTGAAATAAATGAATTTGACTCTAATCTATGGATTTCACATGACTGGGAATACAGATATGCATCTGTTTGCCACAGATACCTTAAAACAAAGGTACGCCATTACATGCTGTCTGCTGTCTGCCATCTGTGTGCCAGTGGCCATCGAAGGTGAGCATTTGCCCACTAAAGTTGGTTACAAACGCAGAACTGCAGTCAGGTCAAGACCCTGGTGAGGACGACGAGCACGCAGATGAGCTTCCCTGAGATGGTTTCAAATCAGCTACTTGAAATGCCACATCTGTCAGGTGGATGGATTATCTTGACAAAGGAGAAATGCTCACTAACAGGAATGTAAATACATTTGTGCACAGCTTTTTATGCGTATGGAATATTTCTGGGACTTTTTATTTCAGCTCATAAAACATGGGACCAACACTTTACATGTTACATGTATATTTTTGTTCAGTGTAAATTGACTGGCCGGATCTACTTTCAGCCAATTGTTTCCAGATGCAGGGGACTGTACAGGAGGGAGAGAGGAGAGATCAATACAGATGTATAGCATTCCCTGAGATTCAGAGCCCTACAGCTTATGTTGGCTGTCGTACCATCCCTTTTCTCATTGAGCCAGAGAGAGGGAGAGGAGATGCATGCCAGTGGAGAAGGGATCATACTGTTAAGGGAGTGACCGAGAGAAAGCCAGAGACATTTGGCTCCTACTTTGTCCTTTAAAGCTGCAATATGTAACCCTTGGGCGACCCAACCAAATTTGCATAGATATATAGATCTGTTATAGATCTGTCATTCTCATTGAATGCAATTCTAAGAAGTGGAAGATCTGTTCTATGTGTGCTATTTCTATGCTTCCCCTTCTGAAGTTTCACTTTTGCATCTTTTACTTCCAGCTTCAAACAGCTGGAAATACAATATTTTTGGTTTTGGAAAATATATTTCACAGCCATTTAGATGGTACAATGATTCTCTACTCTATACTTTCTTGTTTTGTCACAAACTGAAATTGGGTAAACTCCTTTTGCAACCAGGAAATGGTGGAGCGATTTCTGCATAGTGCATCTTCACGTGAATCCCCACCACTTCCGACCCCCAGAACAACTCAATGTTGTTTCATGTCTAGAACCTCTATCCACACTAAGTGGCCTGTTGATGAAGGCTGATGTGTGTGTGTGTGTGTGTGTGTGTGTGTGTGTGTGTGTGTGTGTGTGTGTGTGTGTGTGTGTGTGTGTGTGTGTGTGTGTGTGTGTGTGTGTGTGTGTGTGTGTGTGTGTGTGTGTGTGTGTGTACAGACACGCTGGTATGGTCTATTATTGTCAAGTGTAACCAGATGAGCGATGGGCTATGGTTACATATGATGGATTGAACACAAATGTTTTCTCTTCCACTAATCAGAAATAAATCAATAATAAAAGGCTAATGTACATAAGAGCAGAGAGGACCATTTAAGCAATGGTGAGTTGATCTTGTACAAATATACAGGACGTTGGCAGCATAAATAGACTTAGGTTTGAAACGTTTTCATTTGACATTTCTTGGCTGGTCTCGGTTCTGTTGAAATACAGCTCAGCCCTGCATATTGGCCTGCTGTAGAAACCTCCTCTAAGAGCCTGTCGTAGATCAGAGTCCAGTTTCAAAGGTATGTCGTGATGGGTGAGGTAAGAGGGTTCAGACCATACAGCTAATATTCTTTGATTAATGAGTTGTCTCATCTGTCCTGTGCACCTAGATATACAACAAAGGCTTCACACCTCATCACGTCTCGCTTTCATGTACAGAACTCACATACCCTCACACACAAATGAGATGGCTAAGCTGCAGAGCCCTCGCTAAACCAAACATCATGTCCAATCAGCTGATTCCATCTCTATTTTATGGACCCAATAACAGACTGGTGACATGATACAGATCAGAAGGTTTTACATACACCACTCACACACATTGTAAAACACACATACGTGAACACACACTGTAAACACACATATGTGAACACACACTGTAAACACACATATGTGAACACACACTGTAAACACACATACGTGAACACACACTGTAAACACACATACGTGAACACACACTAATAGGGTGCATCAGGGATGTATGGTGCAAGAAGTCCTTTAAAATAACTTCTTTCTGTCTGAGAGTAGAATCCAATCCCTTGTTCCTCCCTCCTCAGGAGTGCCTGTATGATACTTTCCTTGTGCCTTGTATAATACCAGTCTCTATCAGTCATACATCTTTCCCAGCTTGTCACCCTCCACATCATGTGATCCCTTGAAAATAACAAACAGGTGTGCCCAGGCTCTCAGAAGTGGGAGAGTGGGTGTGTCTCTAAGCTGCCTTCTGTGTGTGACAAGCTGTGCAATTGCTCACACTCTCTGTGTGTGCTGTTGTTGAAATGTAATATGTCCGTCACGTTCCGCTCTGATTATCTAAATGGTGCAGTCTGGAATTACAGCCTTATAGTGTTGAGCCCAGGACAAGGCCTGTAAATACTGTGTGGTGTGTGTGTGTGTGTGTGTGTGTGTGTGTGTGTGTGTGTGTGTGTGTGTGTGTGTGTGTGTGTGTGTGTGTGTGTGTGTGTGTGTGTGTGTGTGTGTGTGTGTGTGTGTGTGTGTGTGTGTGTGTGTGTGTGTGTGTGTGTGTGTGTGTGTGTGTGTGTGAGAGAGAGAGAGTGTAGGAGGTTGTATTTAACTCATGTAAAGAGTAGCATTCCTTTCCATCTCAACCCCAGCATAAATAAACAGTCAGATTAAAGTGGATTTGAAAGTTTCTCTCTCTTTTCCAGATGAAATAAAAACAGAAAAATAAATGCTAAAGTGTGTTCCTACAAACTTTATTTTCATAAAGTGCACTAAAAGGCCTTATCTAAGGCTTAGAGTCATTTAGCTGTTTAGCGAGGAAGCCTAAAGAGTGTGTCTGGAGCAGGGAGAGAGGGAGAGATGGAAAGTGGGAGAGTTGGAGTGGGAGAAACTGAGAGAGTTTGTGTGTGTTTGGTAAGCAGTACGGATTGGAAATCCCAGTTTCCCAGACATGGTTGATTGGTAAAGTTCACTCTACCACCACTTAGCTTAGTCAGTTAGCCTTTCATATCCACTTGATCATTTATTGCTGTTATACACGCCATCAGGCCAATATAGGCTACCTGTCACGGCCGTTGGTGAGAGAAGGAGTAGACCAAAACGCAGCGTGGTAAGTGTTCATGATGTAAATTTAATAAACTGAACACTGAATACAAACAAACAAACAAAAGAATAAAGGAAAACTGAAACAGTCCCGTATGGTGAAAACACTGTAACGGAAAATAATCACCCACAACTCAAAATGGGAAATCAGGCTACCTAAGTATGGCTCTCAATCAGAGACAACGATAGACAGCTGCCTCTGATTGAGAACCATACCAGGCCAAACACATAGAAAAGGAAACCTAGACCTACAACATAGAATACCCACCCACATCACACCCTGACCAAACTAAAAATAGAAACATACACAGCAATCTACGGTCAGGGCGTGACACTACCTCCCTAACCCTGTAGGTAATTCAATAGAAGTCTATATCTAGGTTAAATGAAGCAGCATAGCTACTCTACCGAGCTGACTGGGCCTGTGTGTGTGTCACACACCTCAAAACACAGTTTGTAAACAATCAACAGCCGGATGGACTGCCAGGAATAGACTCCTCTCTCACAGCCTGGGCCCCTTCAGGCCTCTTTATACTTCTTTAGGCAGGCCTGTGTTTGTGTCGCTGTTTAGCCACTGAGTGAAATCACTCTGCCTGTGGTCCCTGGGAGTCTTGTGATCAGACCACTGCTGGGTATAGAGGCCCTCAGTCACCCTCGGTCAGGCCTGATCAAGAGGCCCTGTGACTGGGTATGGCTCCAGCTTCCCTGCCTGTCCCCTGTGTCTCTTGGGGTGTCCCAGTCCTGGCTGTTCCTCTTGGACGAGCCCATTATCCTAGGGGTTAGGAGGCTCCAGTCATGCCTGCAATAGCTAGTGACCCTTCAGATGGTGATGGTGGAGTGGATCTAGTGCGACAGCTCAGCTATACATGTCCCAAGCTGAGAGAGCTGAGAGAGGCCACACCGGAAAGTGGAAGGAAACAGAACCTATAGGTCCAGACCTCAGATCAGTTTAGTGTTTGTCCTTCTGATGGTTGAGGTTAGGATACGGGGTAAGGTGATCTGATCCTAGAACTGTCTTTGCCCCAGAGAGAGGGAAGTGTTTGGCCTGCTAATAAAGGGATTAGGGGCCACCAGGGACTGAGATCTGAGGATGACTGATCACAGACAGACAGACAGACAGACACACAGACAGACATAGACAGACAGAGACGGACAGAGACAGAGACGGACAGAGACAGAGAGACAGAGAGAGAGAGAGAGAGAGAGAGAGAGACAGAGACAGAGACAGAGAGAGAGAGAGAGAGAGAGAGAGAGAGAGAGAGAGAGAGACAGAGACAGAGACAGAGATAAAGGCTAATTTCACTATCAAAAGTCACCCATAGCTCCATTGAAAACCAGCCATTCGTTCCACGCTAATTTCCTCACAGAGACCCTGCAGACACATTTACTGTCAGCAATAAAACTACACTCCATTAAGACTGGACAGGAGAGGACAGGAGGAGGAAGAGAGAAGGCTGGTTGGTGTGTCAGTGTGAGTCAGATACATAAAGAGAGTGAGGGTGTGTGTATGCCCCATCTGTGTGTGTGGTCGCCCTGCCCAGACATTTACCCACTAGACTGTGGAATGTTTCTTCTGTGGGAGAATATTGGCCCGGTTGCCATAAGAGATGGCAATAAGACTCTCTCTCTCCCTCAGAACCCCTGATAACTCTTTTCTCTATCTCACTCTCCCCAGTCCCTCTCTCTCTGCTTCTCCCTCCCCCTCCCACTCTCTCCGCTTCTCCCTCCCAATCCCTCTCTCTCTGCTTCTCCCTCCCCCTCCCTCTCTCTCTGCTTCTCCCTCCCCCTCTCTCTCTCTCTGCTTCTCCCTTCCAATCCCTCTCTCTCTGCTTCTCCCTCCCCCTCCCTCTCTCTCTGCTTCTCCCTCCCCCTCCCTCTCTCTCTGCTTCTCCCTCCCCCTCCCTCTATCTCTGCTTCTCCCTCCCCCTCCCTCTATCTCTGCTTCTCCCTCCCCCTCCCTCTCTCTCTGCTTCTCCCTCCCCCTCCCTCTCTCTCTGCTTCTCCCTCCCCCTCCCTCTCTCTCTGCTTCTCCCTCCCCCTCCTTCTCCCTCCCCCTCCCTCTCTCTCCGCTTCTCCCTCCCCCTCCCTCTCTCTCTGCTTCTCCCTCCCCCTCCCTCTCTCTCTGCTTCTCCCTCCCCCTCCCTCTCTCTCTGCTTCTCCCTCCCCCTCCCTCTCTCTCTGCTTCTCCCTCCCCCTCCCTCTCTCTCTGCTTCTCCCTCCCCCTCCCTCTCTCTCTGCTTCTCCCTCCCCCTCCCTCTCTCTCTGCTTCTCCCTCCCCCTCCCTCTCTCTCTGCTTCTCCCTCCCCCTCCCTCTCTCTTTGCTTCTCCCTCCCCCTCCCTCTCTCTCTGCTTCTCCCTCCCCCTCCCTCTCTCTCTGCTTCTCCCTCCCCCTCCCTCTCTCTCCGCTTCTCCCTCCCCCTCCCTCTCTCTCTGATCCACTGCCAGTGTCTGATTCTCTTGCCCAACCCATGGCCCAGCTTCCAGAGAGAAGCCAGAAGACTGGACCAGTGAGACATTAGAACAGAGGACAACCACAAGAGTCTGGAATGGGGGGGGCAAGAGGTAGAACAAGCCCAAATGGTGTCTCTTCTCTTCCTTCAGTGCATGGAGTTAGTCCCCAAA
>NC_056431.1:59640756-59673256 GCF_018296145.1 Oncorhynchus tshawytscha
CATCTCTCTACTGCACCGGTTGTTTCGACCTCTGAATGCTCGGCTATGAAAAGCCAACTGACATTTACTCCTGAGGTGCTGACCTGTTGCACCCTCTATAACCACTGTGATTATTTTTTAACCCTGCTGGTCATCTATTAACGTTTGAACATATCTTTCAGAACAATCTGGCCACCATGCTTCTACATCTGCATTGCTTGCTGTTTGGGGTTTTAGTTTGGGTTTCTGCACAAGCACCTTGTGACATCTGCTGATGTAAAAAGGGCTTTATAAATACATTTGATTGATACAGTCCCATATTAAGAGTCAGACTCAAACTCCAGCCTTTATCAGTCACACTTCAGTGGAGGGATAAGACTAAACAGTTGTAATGGAGATAAGTCTCTCAGCGCTACATTTCCTATTGTCATCAGATCTACATCCTGCTTTCACAGTGTGTGTGTGTGTGTGTGTGTGTGTGTGTGTGTGTGTGTGTGTGTGCGTGCGTGCGTGTGTGTGTGTGTGTGTGTGTGTGTGTGTGTGTGTGTGTGGTGTGTGTATGTGTGTGCGCGCATGTGTGCGTGTGTGTGTGCGTGTGCGAGTGAGTGAGTGTGTGTATGTGTGTGTGTGCGTGCGTGTGTGTGTGCGAGTGAGTGCGTGCGTGTGTGTGTGAGTGTGCGTGTGTGTGCGAGTGAGTGAGTGCGTGCGTGTGTGTGTGAGTGTGCGTGTGTGTGCGAGTGAGTGAGTGCGTGCGTGTGTGAGTATGAGTGTGCGCGTGTCTGTGTGAGTGTAGAAGAGGGGCTGAGACTCGTCTTACGACACCCTGTCAGAATATCCGGATGCTTTCCTCCCTTCCGAGACGGCCAGTTAATCCAGCTTTTAACAGTTTTGGCAGGTTTAAACAGGAGTGTGTTGGTGTAGTGTGTGTGTGTGTTTCTCTCTGAAAGAGGACAGCTTCTCTCTCTCCACGGACATAGCCACATGTGTGTGTAGGGAGCTGTACACTGACAACCCTAATCCTTGTAAACTCAGCCTGATGGGTCGTGCAGCTGCGGAATAAGGATGGTTTGTGTGTGTGTGTGCATGTGTTTGCGTGTGTTTGTGTGTGTGTGTGTGTGTGTGTGTGTGTGTGTGTGTGTGTGGTTTCCTTCTCCTCATCTCAGCTAAAGGACAATCACACATTAAACTCACTATTTCACTATTCTCATCACGCTATCCTCTCAGGTGACAGCTTGGTGATACATATGAACCATCCTCATCCTGTTGTTAATGTAGCATGTCCTTTAACAGGCACAGAGAGATAAGAGGAAGGTTATCAGATCTGTAGGTTAAAACATGATAAGGATTCACCTATTCTGAGCACAAACAGACTGGTAGAGAGCTCTGTTGAAACCTGCTATCTTTACATGATCAGTGGACGTGTTGCTTTTCTTTACCTCTACCCTCCCTCTCCCCTGGGAGAGGTATACACACGTCTGGAGACAAGTGAAGAGCACTAAATCCACACACACACACACACACACACACACACACACACACACACACACACACACACACACACACACACACACACACACACACACAGTAAATCTGCATTTACTGCTCATCCCTCTGCTGTCATTTCAAAGTGCCGTGTCTGGCCCGTCATCCTTTATAGAACACAGCTGGGTAACACACAGGAAACTCAGCACGCACCTCATTGTACACCTCAGTGTGTGTGTGTGTGTGTGTGTGTGTGTGTGTGTGTGTGTGCGTCTGTGTGGGTATGCACACACCATCCCCCCCAAAAAGGTGTATAACCCCCCCATGTCTCGCTCTCTACAGGCAAGGAATCGTGCATTGAGAACACATTACTGTGACAGAATTACTCTCCACCATAGAGAGACTCTGTATTAACTGAAACCATCCCGGCTATCCCTCCCTACTGTGTTACACAGACAGACAGAGACCTTCATCTACTGCTGCACTGCAACAAGAGAGAGGACACCGGACCCAATGTCCCAGCAGAGAGAGACCTTCATCTACTGCTGCACTACAACAAGAGAGAGGAGACCGGACCCAATGTCCCAGCAGACAGAGACCTTCATCTACTGCTGCACTACAACAAGAGAGAGGAGACCGGACCCAATGTCCCAGCAGTCAGAGACCTTCATCTACTGCTGCACAACAACAAGAGAGAGGAGAGACCTTCATCCGGACCCAATGTCCCAGCAGACAGAGACCTTCATCTACTGCTGCACTACAACAAGAGAGAGGAGACCGGACCCAATGTCCCAGCAGACAGAGACCTTCATCTACTGCTGCACTACAACAAGAGAGAGGAGACCGGACCCAATGTCCCAGCAGACAGAGACCTTCATCTACTGCTGCACTACAACAAGAGAGAGGAGACCGGACCCAATGTCCCAGCAGACAGAGACCTTCATCTACTGCTGCACTACAACAAGAGAGAGGAGCTGCAATGTCCCAGCAGACAGAGACCTTCATCTACTGCTGCACTACAACAAGAGAGAGGAGACCGGACCCAATGTCCCAGCAGACAGAGACCTTCATCTACTGCTGCACTACAACAAGAGAGAGGAGACCGGACCCAATGTCCCAGCAGACAGAGACCTTCATCTACTGCTGCACTACAACAAGAGAGAGGAGACCGGACCCAATGTCCCAGCAGACAGAGACCTTCATCTACTGCTGCACTACAACAAGAGAGAGGAGACCGGACCCAATGTCCCAGCAGACAGAGACCTTCATCTACTGCTGCACTACAACAAGAGAGAGGAGACCGGACCCAATGTCCCAGCAGACAGAGACCTTCATCTACTGCTGCACTACAACAAGAGAGAGGAGACCGGACCCAATGTCCCAGCAGTCAGAGACCTTCATCTACTGCTGCACTACAACAAGAGAGAGGAGACCGGACCCAATGTCCCAGCAGACAGAGACCTTCATCTACTGCTGCACTACAACAAGAGAGAGGAGACCGGACCCAATGTCCCAGCAGAGAGACCTTCATCTACTGCTGCACTACAACAAGAGAGAGGAGACCGGACCCAATGTCCCAGCAGAGAGAGACCTTCATCTACTGCTGCACTAAAACAAGAGAGAGGAGACCGGACAAAATGTCCCAGCAGACAGAGACCTTCATCTACTGCTGCACTACAACAAGAGAGAGGAGACCGGACCCAATGTCCCAGCAGAGAGAGACTTTCATCTACTGCTGCACTACAACAAGAGAGAGGAGACCGGACCCAATGTCCCAGCAGTCAGAGACCTTCATCTACTGCTGCACTACAACAAGAGAGAGGAGACCGGACCCAATGTCCCAGCAGACAGAGACCTTCATCTACTGCTGCACTACAACAAGAGAGAGGAGACCGGACCCAATCTCCCAGCAGACAGAGACCTTCATCTACTGCTGCACTACAACAAGAGAGAGGAGACTGGACCCAATGTCCCAGCAGACAGAGACCTTCATCTACTGCTGCACTACAACAAGAGAGAGGAGACCGGACCCAATGTCCCAGCAGTCAGAGACCTTCATCTACTGCTGCACTGCAACAAGAGAGAGGAGACCGGACCCAATGTCCCAGCAGTCAGAGACCTTCATCTACTGCTGCACTGCAACAAGAGAGAGGAGACCGGACCCAATGTCCCAGCAGACAGAGACCTTCATCTACTGCTGCACAACAACAAGAGAGAGGAGACCGGACCCAATGTCCCAGCAGACAGAGGCCTTCATCTACTGCTGCACTACAACAAGAGAGAGGAGACCGGACCCAATGTCCCAGCAGACAGAGACCTTCATCTACTGCTGCACTACAACAAGAGAGAGGAGACCGGACCCAATGTCCCAGCAGACAGAGGCCTTCATCTACTGCTGCACTACAACAAGAGAGAGGAGACCGGACCCAATGTCCCAGCAGAGAGAGACCTTCATCTACTGCTGCACTACAACAAGAGAGAGGAGACCGGACCCAATGTCCCAGCAGAGAGAGACCTTCATCTACTGCTGCACTACAACAAGAGAGAGGAGACCGGACCCAATGTCCCAGCAGACAGAGACCTTCATCTACTGTTGCACTACAACAAGAGAGAGGAGACCGGACCCAATGTCCCAGCAGACAGAGACCTTCATCTACTGCTGCACTACAACAAGAGAGAGGAGACCGCCAATGTCCCAGCAGACAGAGACCTTCATCTACTGCTGCACTACAACAAGAGAGAGGAGACCGGACCCAATGTCCCAGCAGACAGAGACCCTCATCTACTGCTGCACTACAACAAGAGAGAGGAGACCGGACCCAATGTCCCAGCAGAGAGAGGCCTTCATCTACTGCTGCACTACAACAAGAGAGAGGAGACCGGACCCAATGTCCCAGCAGACAGAGACCTTCATCTACTGCTGCACTACAACAAGAGAGAGGAGACCGGACCCAATGTCCCAGCAGACAGAGACCTTCATCTACTGCTGCACTACAACAAGAGAGAGGAGACCGGACCCAATGTCCCAGCAGTCAGAGACCTTCATCTACTGCTGCACTACAACAAGAGAGAGGAGACCGGACCCAATGTCCCAGCAGAGAGAGACCTTCATCTACTGCTGCACTAAAACAAGAGAGAGGAGACCGGACAAAATGTCCCAGCAGACAGAGACCTTCATCTACTGCTGCACTACAACAAGAGAGAGGAGACTGGACCCAATGTCCCAGCAGAGAGAGACTTTCATCTACTGCTGCACTACAACAAGAGAGAGGAGACCGGACCCAATGTCCCAGCAGTCAGAGACCTTCATCTACTGCTGCACTACAACAAGAGAGAGGAGACCGGACCCAATGTCCCAGCAGACAGAGACCTTCATCTACTGCTGCACTACAACAAGAGAGAGGAGACCGGACCCAATGTCCCAGCAGACAGAGACCTTCATCTACTGCTGCACTACAACAAGAGAGAGGAGACTGGACCCAATGTCCCAGCAGACAGAGACCTTCATCTACTGCTGCACTACAACAAGAGAGAGGAGACCGGACCCAATGTCCCAGCAGTCAGAGACCTTCATCTACTGCTGCACTGCAACAAGAGAGAGGAGACCGGACCCAATGTCCCAGCAGACAGAGACCTTCATCTACTGCTGCACAACAACAAAGAGAGGAGACCGGACCCAATGTCCCAGCACACAGAGGCCTTCATCTACTGCTGCACTACAACAAGAGAGAGGAGACCGGACCCAATGTCCCAGCAGACAGAGACCTTCATCTACTGCTGCACTACAACAAGAGAGAGGAGACCGGACCCAATGTCCCAGCAGACAGAGACCTTCATCTACTGCTGCACTACAACAAGAGAGAGGAGACCAGACCCAATGTCCCAGCAGACAGAGGCCTTCATCTACTGCTGCACTACAACAAGAGAGAGGAGACCGGACCCAATGTCCCAGCAGAGAGAGACCTTCATCTACTGCTGCACTACAACAAGAGAGAGGAGACCGGACCCAATGTCCCAGCAGAGAGAGACCTTCATCTACTGCTGCACTACAACAAGAGAGAGGAGACCGGACCCAATGTCCCAGCAGACAGAGACCTTCATCTACTGCTGCACTACAACAAGAGAGAGGAGACCGGACCCAATGTCCCAGCAGACAGAGACCTTCATCTACTGCTGCACTACAACAAGAGAGAGGAGACCGGACCCAATGTCCCAGCAGACAGAGACCCTCATCTACTGCTGCACTACAACAAGAGAGAGGAGACCGGACCCAATGTCCCAGCAGAGAGAGGCCTTCATCTACTGCTGCACTACAACAAGAGAGAGGAGACCGGACCCAATGTCCCAGCAGACAGAGACCTTCATCTACTGCTGCACTACAACAAGAGAGAGGAGACCGGACCCAATGTCCCAGCAGACAGAGACCTTCATCTACTGCTGCACTACAACAAGAGAGAGGAGACCGGACCCAATGTCCCAGCAGTCAGAGACCTTCATCTACTGCTGCACTACAACAAGAGAGAGGAGACCGGACCCAATGTCCCAGCAGACAGAGACCTTCATCTACTGCTGCACTACAACAAGAGAGAGGAGACCGGACCCAATGTCCCAGCAGAGAGAGACCTTCATCTACTGCTGCACTACAACAAGAGAGAGGAGACCGGACCCAAATGTCCCAGCAGAGAGAGACCTTCATCTACTGCTGCACTAAAACAAGAGAGAGGAGACCGGACAAAATGTCCCAGCAGACAGAGACCTTCATCTACTGCTGCACTACAACAAGAGAGAGGAGACCGGACCCAATGTCCCAGCAGAGAGAGACTTTCATCTACTGCTGCACTACAACAAGAGAGAGGAGACCGGACCCAACGTCCCAGCAGTCAGAGACCTTCATCTACTGCTGCACTACAACAAGAGAGAGGAGACCGGACCCAATGTCCCAGCAGACAGAGACCTTCATCTACTGCTGCACTACAACAAGAGAGAGGAGACCGGACCCAATGTCCCAGCAGACAGAGACCTTCATCTACTGCTGCACTACAACAAGAGAGAGGAGACTGGACCCAATGTCCCAGCAGACAGAGACCTTCATCTACTGCTGCACTACAACAAGAGAGAGGAGACTGGACCCAATGTCCCAGCAGACAGAGACCTTCATCTACTGCTGCACTACAACAAGAGAGAGGAGACCGGACCCAATGTCCCAGCAGTCAGAGACCTTCATCTACTGCTGCACTGCAACAAGAGAGAGGAGACCGGACCCAATGTCCCAGCAGACAGAGACCTTCATCTACTGCTGCACAACAACAAGAGAGAGGAGACCGGACCCAATGTCCCAGCAGACAGAGGCCTTCATCTACTGCTGCACTACAACAAGAGAGAGGAGACCGGACCCAATGTCCCAGCAGACAGAGACCTTCATCTACTGCTGCACTACAACAAGAGAGAGGAGACCGGACCCAATGTCCCAGCAGACAGAGACCTTCATCTACTGCTGCACTACAACAAGAGAGAGGAGACCGGACCCAATGTCCCAGCAGACAGAGGCCTTCATCTACTGCTGCACTACAACAAGAGAGAGGAGACCGGACCCAATGTCCCAGCAGAGAGAGACCTTCATCTACTGCTGCACTACAACAAGAGAGAGGAGACCGGACCCAATGTCCCAGCAGAGAGAGACCTTCATCTACTGCTCCACTACAACAAGAGAGAGGAGACTGGACCCAATGTCCCAGCAGACAGAGACCTTCATCTACTGCTGCACTACAACAAGAGAGAGGAGACTGGACCCAATGTCCCAGCAGACAGAGACCTTCATCTACTGCTGCACTACAACAAGAGAGAGGAGACCGGACCCAATGTCCCAGCAGTCAGAGACCTTCATCTACTGCTGCACTGCAACAAGAGAGAGGAGACCGGACCCAATGTCCCAGCAGACAGAGACCTTCATCTACTGCTGCACAACAACAAGAGAGAGGAGACCGGACCCAATGTCCCAGCAGACAGAGGCCTTCATCTACTGCTGCACTACAACAAGAGAGAGGAGACCGGACCCAATGTCCCAGCAGACAGAGACCTTCATCTACTGCTGCACTACAACAAGAGAGAGGAGACCGGACCCAATGTCCCAGCAGACAGAGACCTTCATCTACTGCTGCACTACAACAAGAGAGAGGAGACCGGACCCAATGTCCCAGCAGACAGAGACCTTCATCTACTGCTGCACTACAACAAGAGAGAGGAGACCGGACCCAATGTCCCAGACCTTCATCTACTGCTGCACTACAACAAGAGAGAGGAGACCGGACCCAATGTCCCAGCAGAGAGAGACCTTCATCTACTGCTGCACTACAACAAGAGAGAGGAGACCGGACCCAATGTCCCAGCAGACAGAGACCTTCATCTACTGTTGCACTACAACAAGAGAGAGGAGACCGGACCCAATGTCCCAGCAGACAGAGACCTTCATCTACTGCTGCACTACAACAAGAGAGAGGAGACCGGACCCAATGTCCCAGCAGACAGAGACCCTCATCTACTGCTGCACTACAACAAGAGAGAGGAGACCGGACCCAATGTCCCAGCAGACAGAGGCCTTCATCTACTGCTGCACTACAACAAGAGAGAGGAGACCGGACCCAATGTCCCAGCAGACAGAGACCTTCATCTACTGCTGCACTACAACAAGAGAGAGGAGACCGGACCCAATGTCCCAGCAGACAGAGACCTTCATCTACTGCTGCACTACAACAAGAGAGAGGAGACCGGACCCAATGTCCCAGCAGTCAGAGACCTTCATCTACTGCTGCACTACAACAAGAGAGAGGAGACCGGACCCAATGTCCCAGCAGTCAGAGACCTTCATCTACTGCTGCACTACAACAAGAGAGAGGAGACCGGACCCAATGTCCCAGCAGAGAGAGACCTTCATCTACTGCTGCACTACAACAAGAGAGAGGAGACCGGACCCAATGTCCCAGCAGAGAGAGACCTTCATCTACTGCTGCACTAAAACAAGAGAGAGGAGACCGGACAAAATGTCCCAGCAGACAGAGACCTTCATCTACTGCTGCACTACAACAAGAGAGAGGAGACCGGACCCAATGTCCCAGCAGAGAGAGACTTTCATCTACTACTGCACTACAACAAGAGAGAGGAGACCGGACCCAATGTCCCAGCAGTCAGAGACCTTCATCTACTGCTGCACTACAACAAGAGAGAGGAGACCGGACCCAATGTCCCAGCAGACAGAGACCTTCATCTACTGCTGCACTACAACAAGAGAGAGGAGACCGGACCCAATGTCCCAGCAGAGAGAGACCTTCATCTACTGCTGCACTACAACAAGAGAGAGGAGACCGGACCCAATGTCCCAGCAGACAGAGACCTTCATCTACTGCTGCACTACAACAAGAGAGAGGAGACCGGACCCAATGTCCCAGAAGACAGAGACCTTCATCTACTGCTGCACTACAACAAGAGAGAGGAGACCGGACCCAATGTCCCAGCAGAGAGAGACCTTCATCTACTGCTGCACTACAACAAGAGAGAGGAGACCGGACCCAATGTCCCAGCAGACAGAGACCTTCATCTACTGTTGCACTACAACAAGAGAGAGGAGACCGGACCCAATGTCCCAGCAGACAGAGACCTTCATCTACTGCTGCACTACAACAAGAGAGAGGAGACCGGACCCAATGTCCCAGCAGAGAGAGACCTTCATCTACTGCTGCACTACAACAAGAGAGAGGAGACCGGACCCAATGTCCCAGCAGACAGAGACCTTCATCTACTGCTGCACTACAACAAGAGAGAGGAGACCGGACCCAATGTCCCAGCAGACAGAGACCTTCATCTACTGCTGCACTACAACAAGAGAGAGGAGACCGGACCCAATGTCCCAGCAGAGAGAGACCTTCATCTACTGCTGCACTACAACAAGAGAGAGGAGACCGGACCCAATGTCCCAGCAGACAGAGACCTTCATCTACTGCACTACAAGAGAGAGGAGACCGGACAATGTCCCAGCAGACAGAGACCTTCATCTACTGCTGCACTACAACAAGAGAGAGGAGCCGGACCCAATGTCCCAGCAGACAGAGACCTTCATCTACTGCTGCACTACAACAAGAGAGAGGAGACCGGACCCAATGTCCCAGCAGACAGAGACCTTCATCTACTGCTGCACTACAACAAGAGAGAGGAGACCGGACCCAATGTCCCAGCAGACAGAGACCTTCATCTACTGCTGCACTACAACAAGAGAGAGGAGACCGGGCCCAATGTCCCAGCAGAGAGACCTTCATCTACTGCTGCACTACAACAAGAGAGGAGGAGAGACCCAGAACCAGCAGACAGAGACCTTCATCTACTGCTGCACTACAACAAGAGAGAGGAGACCGGACCCAATGTCCCAGCAGACAGAGACCTTCATCTACTGCTGCACTACAACAAGAGAGAGGAGACCGGACCCAATGTCCCAGCAGACAGAGACCTTCATCTACTGCTGCACTACAACAAGAGAGAGGAGACCGGACCCAATGTCCCAGCAGACAGAGACCTTCATCTACTGCTGCACTACAACAAGAGAGAGGAGACCGGACCCAATGTCCCAGCAGACAGAGACCTTCATCTACTGCTGCACTACAACAAGAGAGAGGAGACCGGACCCAATGTCCCAGCAGACAGAGACCTTCATCTACTGCTGCACTACAACAAGAGAGAGGAGACCGGACCCAATGTCCCAGCAGAGAGACCTTCATCTACTGCTGCACTACAACAAGAGAGAGGAGACCGGACCCAATGTCCCAGCAGACAGAGACCTTCATCTACTGCTGCACTACAACAAGAGAGAGGAGACCGGACCCAATGTCCCAGCAGAGAGAGACCTTCATCTACTGCTGCACTACAACAAGAGAGAGGAGACCGGACCCAATGTCCCAGCAGAGAGAGACCTTCATCTACTGCTGCACTACAACAAGAGAGAGGAGACCGGACCCAATGTCCCAGCAGACAGAGACCTTCATCTACTGCTGCACTACAACAAGAGAGAGGAGACCGGACCCAATGTCCCAGCAGACAGAGACCTTCATCTGAAGCTGCACTACAACAAGAGAGAGGAGACCGGACCCAATGTCCCAGCAGACAGAGACCTTCATCTACTGCTGCACTACAACAAGAGAGAGGAGACCGGACCCAATGTCCCAGCAGACAGAGACCTTCATCTACTGCTGCACTACAACAAGAGAGAGGAGACCGGACCCAATGTCCCAGCAGTCAGAGACCTTCATCTACTGCTGCACTACAACAAGAGAGAGGAGACCGGACCCAATGTCCCAGCAGAGAGAGACCTTCATCTACTGCTGCACTACAACAAGAGAGAGGAGACCGGACCCAATGTCCCAGCAGAGAGAGACCTTCATCTACTGCTGCACTACAACAAGAGAGAGGAGACCGGACCCAATGTCCCAGCAGACAGAGACCTTCATCTACTGCTGCACTACAACAAGAGAGAGGAGACCGGACCCAATGTCCCAGCAGACAGAGACCTTCATCTACTGCTGCACTACAACAAGAGAGAGGAGACCGGACCCAATGTCCCAGCACAGAGACCTTCATCTACTGCTGCACTACAACAAGAGAGAGGAGACCGGACCCAATGTCCCAGCAGACAGAGACCTTCATCTACTGTTGCACTACAACAAGAGAGAGGAGACCGGACCCAATGTCCCAGCAGACAGAGACCTTCATCTACTGCTGCACTACAACAAGAGAGAGGAGACCGGACCCAATGTCCCAGCAGACAGAGACCTTCATCTACTGCTGCACTACAACAAGAGAGAGGAGACCGGACCCAATGTCCCAGCAGACAGAGACCTTCATCTACTGCTGCACTACAACAAGAGAGAGGAGACCGGACCCAATGTCCCAGCAGACAGAGACCTTCATCTACTGCTGCACTACAACAAGAGAGAGGAGACCGGACCCAATGTCCCAGCAGAGAGAGACCTTCATCTACTGCTGCACTACAACAAGAGAGAGGAGACCGGACCCAATGAACCAGCAGACAGAGACCTTCATCTGCTGTTGCACTACAACAAGAGAGAGGAGACCGGACCCAATGTGCCAGCAGACAGAGACCTTCATCTGAAGCTGCACTACAACAAGAGAGAGGAGACCGGACCCAATGTCCCAGCAGACAGAGACCTTCATCTACTGCTGCACTACAACAAGAGAGAGGAGACCGGACCCAATGTCCCAGCAGACAGAGACCTTCATCTACTGCTGCACTACAACAAGAGAGAGGAGACCGGACCCAATGTCCCAGCAGTCAGAGACCTTCATCTACTGCTGCACTACAACAAGAGAGAGGAGACCGGACCCAATGTCCCAGCAGAGAGAGACCTTCATCTACTGCTGCACTACAACAAGAGAGAGGAGACCGGACCCAATGTCCCAGCAGACAGAGACCTTCATCTACTGCTGCACTACAACAAGAGAGAGGAGACCGGACCCAATGTCCCAGCAGACAGAGACCTTCATCTACTGCTGCACTACAACAAGAGAGAGGAGACCGGACCCAATGTCCCAGCAGACAGAGACCTTCATCTACTGCTGCACTACAACAAGAGAGAGGAGACCGGACCCAATGTCCCAGCAGACAGAGAGACCTTCATCTACTGCTGCACTACAACAAGAGAGAGGAGACCGGACCCAATGTCCCAGCAGAGAGAGACCTTCATCTACTGCTGCACTACAACAAGAGAGAGGAGACCGGACCCAATGTCCCAGCAGAGAGAGACCTTCATCTACTGCTGCACTACAACAAGAGAGAGGAGACCGGACCCAATGTCCCAGCAGACAGAGACCTTCATCTACTGCTGCACTACAACAAGAGAGAGGAGACCGGACCCAATGTCCCAGCAGACAGAGACCTTCATCTACTGCTGCACTACAACAAGAGAGAGGAGACCGGACCCAATGTCCCAGCAGACAGAGACCTTCATCTACTGCTGCACTACAACAAGAGAGAGGAGACCGGACCCAATGTCCCAGCAGACAGAGACCTTCATCTACTGCTGCACTACAACAAGAGAGAGGAGACCGGACCCAATGTCCCAGCAGAGAGAGACCTTCATCTACTGCTGCACTACAACAAGAGAGAGGAGACCGGACCCAATGTCCCAGCAGACAGAGACCTTCATCTACTGCTGCACTACAACAAGAGAGAGGACCCAAGTCCCAGCAGACAGAGACCTTCAATGTCCAACAGCAGAGACCGGACCCAATGTCCCAGCAGACAGAGACCTTCATCTACTGCTGCACTACAACAAGAGAGAGGAGTCCCCGGACCCAATGTCCCAGCAGACAGAGACCTTCATCTACTGCTGCACTACAACAAGAGAGAGGAGACCGGACCCAATGTCCCAGCAGACAGAGACCTTCATCTACTGCTGCACTACAACAAGAGAGGAGACCGGACCCAATGTCCCAGCAGACAGAGACCTTCATCTACTGCTGCACTACAACAAGAGAGAGGAGACCGGACCCAATGTCCCAGCAGAGAGAGACCTTCATCTACTGCTGCACTACAACAAGAGAGAGGAGACCGGACCCAATGTCCCAGCAGTCAGAGACCTTCATCTACTGCTGCACTACAACAAGAGAGAGGAGACCGGACCCAATGTCCCAGCAGACAGAGACCTTCATCTACTGCTGCACTACAACAAGAGAGAGGAGACCGGACCCAATGTCCCAGCAGAGAGAGACCTTCATCTACTGCTGCACTACAACAAGAGAGAGGAGACCCAATGTCCCAGCAGACAGAGACCTTCATCTACTGCTGCACTACAACAAGAGAGAGGAGACCGGACCCAATGTCCCAGCAGACAGAGACCTTCATCTACTGCTGCACTACAACAAGAGAGAGGAGACCGGACCCAATGTCCCAGCAGACAGAGACCTTCATCTACTGCTGCACTACAACAAGAGAGAGGAGACCGGACCCAATGTCCCAGCAGACAGAGACCTTCATCTACTGCTGCACTACAACAAGAGAGAGGAGACCGGACCCAATGTCCCAGCAGTCAGAGACCTTCATCTACTGCTGCACTACAACAAGAGAGAGGAGACCGGACCCAATGTCCCAGCAGAGAGAGACCTTCATCTACTGCTGCACTACAACAAGAGAGAGGAGACCGGACCCAATGTCCCAGCAGACAGAGACCTTCATCTACTGCTGCACTACAACAAGAGAGAGGAGACCGGACCCAATGTCCCAGCAGACAGAGACCTTCATCTACTGCTGCACTACAACAAGAGAGAGGAGACCGGACCCAATGTCCCAGCAGACAGAGACCTTCATCTACTGCTGCACTACAACAAGAGAGAGGAGACCGGACCCAATGTCCCAGCAGACAGAGACCTTCATCTACTGCTGCACTACAACAAGAGAGAGGAGACCGGACCCAATGTCCCAGAAGACAGAGACCTTCATCTACTGCTGCACTACAACAAGAGAGAGGAGACCGGACCCAATGTCCCAGCAGACAGAGACCTTCATCTACTGCTGCACTACAACAAGAGAGAGGAGACCGGACCCAATGTCCCAGCAGACAGAGACCTTCATCTACTGCTGCACTACAACAAGAGAGAGGAGACCGGACCCAATGTCCCAGCAGAGAGAGACCTTCATCTACTGCTGCACTACAACAAGAGAGAGGAGACCGGACCCAATGTCCCAGCAGAGAGAGACCTTCATCTACTGCTGCACTACAACAAGAGAGAGGAGACCGGACCCAATGTCCCAGCAGACAGAGACCTTCATCTACTGCTGCACTACAACAAGAGAGAGGAGACCGGACCCAATGTCCCAGCAGACAGAGACCTTCATCTACTGCTGCACTACAACAAGAGAGAGGAGACCGGACCCAATGTCCCAGCAGACAGAGACCTTCATCTACTGCTGCACTACAACAAGAGAGAGGAGACCGGACCCAATGTCCCAGCAGACAGAGACCTTCATCTACTGCTGCACTACAACAAGAGAGAGGAGACCGGACCCAATGTCCCAGCAGACAGAGACCTTCATCTACTGCTGCACTACAACAAGAGAGAGGAGACCGGACCCAATGTCCCAGCAGACAGAGACCTTCATCTACTGCTGCACTACAACAAGAGAGAGGAGACCGGACCCAATGTCCCAGCAGTCAGAGACCTTCATCTACTGCTGCACTACAACAAGAGAGAGGAGACCGGACCCAATGTCCCAGCAGACAGAGACCTTCATCTACTGCTGCACTACAACAAGAGAGAGGAGACCGGACCCAATGTCCCAGCAGACAGAGACCTTCATCTACTGCTGCACTAAAACAAGAGAGAGGAGACCGGACAAAATGTCCCAGCAGACAGAGACCTTCATCTACTGCTGGACTACAACAAGAGAGAGGAGACCGGACCCAATGTCCCAGCAGAGAGAGACTTTCATCTACTGCTGCACTACAACAAGAGAGAGGAGACCGGACCCAATGTCCCAGCAGTCAGAGACCTTCATCTACTGCTGCACTACAACAAGAGAGAGGAGACCGGACCCAATGTCCCAGCAGACAGAGACCTTCATCTACTGCTGCACTACAACAAGAGAGAGGAGACCGGACCCAATGTCCCAGCAGAGAGAGACCTTCATCTACTGCTGCACTACAACAAGAGAGAGGAGACCGGACCCAATGTCCCAGCAGACAGAGACCTTCATCTACTGCTGCACTACAACAAGAGAGAGGAGACCGGACCCAATGTCCCAGAAGACAGAGACCTTCATCTACTGCTGCACTACAACAAGAGAGAGGAGACCGGACCCAATGTCCCAGCAGAGAGAGACCTTCATCTACTGCTGCACTACAACAAGAGAGAGGAGACCGGACCCAATGTCCCAGCAGACAGAGACCTTCATCTACTGTTGCACTACAACAAGAGAGAGGAGACCGGACCCAATGTCCCAGCAGAGAGAGACCTTCATCTACTGCTGCACTACAACAAGAGAGAGGAGACCGGACCCAATGTCCCAGGAGAGAGAGACCTTCATCTACTGCTGCACTAAAACAAGAGAGAGGAGACCGGACAAAATGTCCCAGCAGACAGAGACCTTCATCTACTGCTGCACTACAACAAGAGAGAGGAGACCGGACCCAATGTCCCAGCAGAGAGAGACTTTCATCTACTGCTGCACTACAACAAGAGAGAGGAGACCGGACCCAATGTCCCAGCAGTCAGAGACCTTCATCTACTGCTGCACTACAACAAGAGAGAGGAGACCGGACCCAATGTCCCAGCAGACAGAGACCTTCATCTACTGCTGCACTACAACAAGAGAGAGGAGACCGGACCCAATGTCCCAGCAGAGAGAGACCTTCATCTACTGCTGCACTACAACAAGAGAGAGGAGACCGGACCCAATGTCCCAGCAGACAGAGACCTTCATCTACTGCTGCACTACAACAAGAGAGAGGAGACCGGACCCAATGTCCCAGAAGACAGAGACCTTCATCTACTGCTGCACTACAACAAGAGAGAGGAGACCGGACCCAATGTCCCAGCAGAGAGAGACCTTCATCTACTGCTGCACTACAACAAGAGAGAGGAGACCGGACCCAATGTCCCAGCAGACAGAGACCTTCATCTACTGTTGCACTACAACAAGAGAGAGGAGACCGGACCCAATGTCCCAGCAGACAGAGACCTTCATCTACTGCTGCACTACAACAAGAGAGAGGAGACCGGACCCAATGTCCCAGCAGACAGAGACCTTCATCTACTGCTGCACTACAACAAGAGAGAGACCGGACCCAATGTCCCAGCAGACAGAGACCTTCATCTACTGCTGCACTACAACAAGAGAGAGGAGACCGGACCCAATGTCCCAGCAGAGAGAGACCTTCATCTACTGCTGCACTACAACAAGAGAGAGGAGACCGGACCCAATGTCCCAGCAGACAGAGACCTTCATCTACTGCTGCACTACAACAAGAGAGAGGAGACCGGACCCAATGTCCCAGCAGACAGAGACCTTCATCTACTGTTGCACTACAACAAGAGAGAGGAGACCGGACCCAATGTCCCAGCAGACAGAGACCTTCATCTGAAGCTGCACTACAACAAGAGAGAGGAGACCGGACCCAATGTCCCAGCAGACAGAGACCTTCATCTACTGCTGCACTACAACAAGAGAGAGGAGACCGGACCCAATGTCCCAGCAGACAGAGACCTTCATCTACTGCTGCACTACAACAAGAGAGAGGAGACCGGACCCAATGTCCCAGCAGTCAGAGACCTTCATCTACTGCTGCACTACAACAAGAGAGAGGAGACCGGACCCAATGTCCCAGCAGAGAGAGACCTTCATCTACTGCTGCAATACAACAAGAGAGAGGAGACCGGACCCAATGTCCCAGCAGAGAGAGACCTTCATCTACTGCTGCACTACAACAAGAGAGAGGAGACCGGACCCAATGTCCCAGCAGACAGAGACCTTCATCTACTGCTGCACTACAACAAGAGAGAGAGAGACCGCAGACCCAATGTCCCAGAAGACAGAGACCTTCATCTACTGCTGCACTACAACAAGAGAGAGGAGACCGGACCCAATGTCCCAGCAGAGAGAGACCTTCATCTACTGCTGCACTACAACAAGAGAGAGGAGACCGGACCCAATGTCCCAGCAGACAGAGACCTTCATCTACTGTTGCACTACAAGAGAGAGGAGACCGGACCCAATGTCCCAGCAGACAGAGACCCAACTGCTGCACTCCCAGTCCCAGACAGAGACCTTCATCTACTGCTGCACTACAACAAGAGAGAGGAGACCGGACCCAATGTCCCAGCAGACAGAGACCTTCATCTACTGCTGCACTACAACAAGAGAGAGGAGACCGGACCCAATGTCCCAGCAGACAGAGACCTTCATCTACTGCTGCACTACAACAAGAGAGAGGAGACCGGACCCAATGTCCCAGAAGACAGAGACCTTCATCTACTGCTGCACTACAACAAGAGAGAGGAGACCGGGCCCAATGTCCCAGCAGAGAGAGACCTTCATCTACTGCTGCACTACAACAAGAGAGAGGAGACCGGACCCAATGAACCAGCAGACAGAGACCTTCATCTACTGTTGCACTACAACAAGAGAGAGGAGACCGGACCCAATGTCCCAGCAGACAGAGACCTTCATCTACTGCTGCACTACAACAAGAGAGAGGAGACCGGACCCAATGTCCCAGCAGACAGAGACCTTCATCTACTGCTGCACTACAACAAGAGAGAGGAGACCGGACCCAATGTCCCAGCAGACAGAGACCTTCATCTACTGCTGCACTACAACAAGAGAGAGGAGACCGGACCCAATGTCCCAGCAGACAGAGACCTTCATCTACTGCTGCACTACAACAAGAGAGAGGAGACCGGACCCAATGTCCCAGAAGACAGAGACCTTCATCTACTGCTGCACTACAACAAGAGAGAGGAGACCGGACCCAATGTCCCAGCAGAGAGAGACCTTCATCTACTGCTGCACTACAACAAGAGAGAGGAGACCGGACCCAATGTCCCAGCAGACAGAGACCTTCATCTACTGCTGCACTACAACAAGAGAGAGGAGACCGGACCCAATGTCCCAGCAGAGAGAGACCTTCATCTACTGCTGCACTACAACAAGAGAGAGGAGACCGGACCCAATGTCCCAGCAGAGAGAGACCTTCATCTACTGCTGCACTACAACAAGAGAGAGGAGACCGGACCCAATGTCCCAGCAGACAGAGACCTTCATCTACTGCTGCACTACAACAAGAGAGAGGAGACCGGACCCAATGTCCCAGCAGACAGAGACCTTCATCTACTGCTGCACTACAACAAGAGAGAGGAGACCGGACCCAATGTCCCAGCAGACAGAGACCTTCATCTACTGCTGCACTACAACAAGAGAGAGGAGACCGGACCCAATGTCCCAGCAGACAGAGACCTTCATCTACTGCTGCACTACAACAAGAGAGAGGAGACCGGACCCAATGTCCCAGCAGTCAGAGACCTTCATCTACTGCTGCACTACAACAAGAGAGAGGAGACCGGACCCAATGTCCCAGCAGAGAGAGACCTTCATCTACTGCTGCACTACAACAAGAGAGAGGAGACCGGACCCAATGTCCCAGCAGAGAGAGACCTTCATCTACTGCTGCACTACAACAAGAGAGAGGAGACCGGACCCAATGTCCCAGCAGACAGAGACCTTCATCTACTGCTGCACTACAACAAGAGAGAGGAGACCGGACCCAATGTCCCAGAAGACAGAGACCTTCATCTACTGCTGCACTACAACAAGAGAGAGGAGACCGGACCCAATGTCCCAGCAGAGAGAGACCTTCATCTACTGCTGCACTACAACAAGAGAGAGGAGACCGGACCCAATGTCCCAGCAGACAGAGACCTTCATCTACTGCTGCACTACAACAAGAGAGAGGAGACCGGACCCAATGTCCCAGCAGACAGAGACCTTCATCTACTGCTGCACTACAACAAGAGAGAGGAGACCGGACCCAATGTCCCAGCAGACAGAGACCTTCATCTACTGCTGCACTACAACAAGAGAGAGGAGACCGGACCCAATGTCCCAGCAGACAGAGACCTTCATCTACTGCTGCACTACAACAAGAGAGAGGAGACCGGACCCAATGTCCCAGAAGACAGAGACCTTCATCTACTGCTGCACTACAACAAGAGAGAGGAGACCGGGCCCAATGTCCCAGCAGAGAGAGACCTTCATCTACTGCTGCACTACAACAAGAGAGAGGAGACCGGACCCAATGAACCAGCAGACAGAGACCTTCATCTGCTGTTGCACTACAACAAGAGAGAGGAGACCGGACCCAATGTGCCAGCAGACAGAGACCTTCATCTGAAGCTGCACTACAACAAGAGAGAGGAGACCGGACCCAATGTCCCAGCAGACAGAGACCTTCATCTACTGCTGCACTACAACAAGAGAGAGGAGACCGGACCCAATGTCCCAGCAGACAGAGACCTTCATCTACTGCTGCACTACAACAAGAGAGAGGAGACCGGACCCAATGTCCCAGCAGTCAGAGACCTTCATCTACTGCTGCACTACAACAAGAGAGAGGAGACCGGACCCAATGTCCCAGCAGAGAGAGACCTTCATCTACTGCTGCAATACAACAAGAGAGAGGAGACCGGACCCAATGTCCCAGCAGACAGAGACCTTCATCTACTGCTGCACTACAACAAGAGAGAGGAGACCGGACCCAATGTCCCAGCAGACAGAGACCTTCATCTACTGCTGCACTACAACAAGAGAGAGGAGACCGGACCCAATGTCCCAGCAGACAGAGACCTTCATCTACTGCTGCACTACAACAAGAGAGAGGAGACCGGACCCAATGTCCCAGCAGTCAGAGACCTTCATCTACTGCTGCACTACAACAAGAGAGAGGAGACCGGACCCAATGTCCCAGCAGACAGAGACCTTCATCTACTGTTGCACTACAACAAGAGAGAGGAGACCGGACCCAATGTCCCAGCAGACAGAGAACTTCATCTACTGCTGCACTACAACAAGAGAGAGGAGACCGGACCCAAAGTCCCAGCAGTCAGAGACCTTCATCTACTGCTGCACTACAACAAGAGAGAGGAGACCGGACCCAATGTCCCAGCAGAGAGAGACCTTCATCTACTGCTGCACTACAACAAGAGAGAGGAGACCGGACCCAATGTCCCAGCAGACAGAGACCTTCATCTACTGTTGCACTACAACAAGAGAGAGGAGACCGGACCCAATGTCCCAGCAGACAGAGACCTTCATCTACTGCTGCACTACAACAAGAGAGAGGAGACCGGACCCAATGTCCCAGCAGACAGAGACCTTCATCTACTGCTGCACTACAACAAGAGAGAGGAGACCGGACCCAATGTCCCAGCAGACAGAGACCTTCATCTACTGCTGCACTACAACAAGAGAGAGGAGACCGGACCCAATGTCCCAGAAGACAGAGACCTTCATCTACTGCTGCACTACAACAAGAGAGAGGAGACCGGACCAATGTCCCAGCAGAGAGAGACCTTCATCTACTGCTGCACTACAACAAGAGAGAGGAGACCGGACCCAATGTCCCAGCAGACAGAGACCTTCATCTACTGTTGCACTACAACAAGAGAGAGGAGACCGGACCCAATGTCCCAGCAGACAGAGACCTTCATCTCTGCTGCACTACAACAAGAGAGAGGAGACCGGACCCAATGTCCCAGCAGACAGAGACCTTCATCTACTGCTGCACTACAACAAGAGAGAGGAGACCGGACCCAATGTCCCAGCAGACAGAGACCTTCATCTACTGCTGCACTACAACAAGAGAGAGGAGACCGGACCCAATGTCCCAGCAGTCAGAGACCTTCATCTACTGCTGCACTACAACAAGAGAGAGGAGACCGGACCCAATGTCCCAGCAGAGAGAGACCTTCATCTACTGCTGCAATACAACAAGAGAGAGGAGACCGGACCCAATGTCCCAGCAGAGAGAGACCTTCATCTACTGCTGCACTACAACAAGAGAGAGGAGACCGGACCCAATGTCCCAGCAGACAGAGACCTTCATCTACTGCTGCACTACAACAAGAGAGAGGAGACCGGACCCAATGTCCCAGAAGACAGAGACCTTCATCTACTGCTGCACTACAACAAGAGAGAGGAGACCGGACCCAATGTCCCAGCAGAGAGACCTTCATCTACTGCTGCACTACAACAAGAGAGAGGAGACCGGACCCAATGTCCCAGCAGACAGAGACCTTCATCTACTGCTGCACTACAACAAGAGAGAGGAGACCGGACCCAATGTCCCAGCAGACAGAGACCTTCATCTACTGCTGCACTACAACAAGAGAGAGGAGACCGGACCCAATGTCCCAGCAGACAGAGACCTTCATCTACTGCTGCACTACAACAAGAGAGAGGAGACCGGACCCAATGTCCCAGCAGACAGAGACCTTCATCTACTGCTGCACTACAACAAGAGAGAGGAGACCGGACCCAATGTCCCAGCAGACAGAGACCTTCATCTACTGCTGCACTACAACAAGAGAGAGGAGACCGGACCCAATGTCCCAGCAGACAGAGACCTTCATCTACTGCTGCACTACAACAAGAGAGAGGAGACCGGACCCAATGTCCCAGAAGACAGAGACCTTCATCTACTGCTGCACTACAACAAGAGAGAGGAGACCGGACCCAATGTCCCAGCAGAGAGAGACCTTCATCTACTGCTGCACTACAACAAGAGAGAGGAGACCGGACCCAATGTCCCAGCAGACAGAGACCTTCATCTGCTGTTGCACTACAACAAGAGAGAGGAGACCGGACCCAATGTCCCAGCAGACAGAGACCTTCATCTGAAGCTGCACTACAACAAGAGAGAGGAGACCGGACCCAATGTCCCAGCAGACAGAGACCTTCATCTACTGCTGCACTACAACAAGAGAGAGGAGACCGGACCCAATGTCCCAGCAGTCAGAGACCTTCATCTACTGCTGCACTACAACAAGAGAGAGGAGACCGGACCCAATGTCCCAGCAGAGAGAGACCTTCATCTACTGCTGCACTACAACAAGAGAGAGGAGACCGGACCCAATGTCCCAGCAGACAGAGACCTTCATCTACTGCTGCACTACAACAAGAGAGAGGAGACCGGACCCAATGTCCCAGCAGACAGAGACCTTCATCTACTGCTGCACTACAACAAGAGAGAGGAGACCGGACCCAATGTCCCAGCAGACAGAGACCTTCATCTACTGCTGCACTACAACAAGAGAGAGGAGACCGGACCCAATGTCCCAGCAGTCAGAGACCTTCATCTACTGCTGCACTACAACAAGAGAGAGGAGACCGGACCCAATGTCCCAGCAGAGAGAGACCTTCATCTACTGCTGCACTACAACAAGAGAGAGGAGACCGGACCCAATGTCCCAGCAGACAGAGACCTTCATCTACTGCTGCACTACAACAAGAGAGAGGAGACCGGACCCAATGTCCCAGCAGTCAGAGACCTTCATCTACTGCTGCACTACAACAAGAGAGAGGAGACCGGACCCAATGTCCCAGCAGACAGAGACCTTCATCTACTGCTGCACTACAACAAGAGAGAGGAGACTGACCCAATGTCCCAGCAGACAGAGACCTTCATCTACTGCTGCACTACAACAAGAGAGAGGAGACCGGACCCAATGTCCCAGCAGACAGAGACCTTCATCTACTGCTGCACTACAACAAGAGAGAGGAGACCGGACCCAATGTCCCAGCAGACAGAGACCTTCATCTACTGCTGCACTACAACAAGAGAGAGGAGACCGGACCCAATGTCCCAGCAGTCAGAGACCTTCATCTACTGCTGCACTACAACAAGAGAGAGGAGACCGGACCCAATGTCCCAGCAGACAGAGACCTTCATCTACTGCTGCACTACAACAAGAGAGAGGAGACCGGACCCAATGTCCCAGCAGACAGAGACCTTCATCTACTGCTGCACTACAACAAGAGAGAGGAGACCGGACCCAATGTCCCAGCAGACAGAGACCTTCATCTACTGCTGCACTACAACAAGAGAGAGGAGACCGGACCCAATGTCCCAGCAGACAGAGACCTTCATCTACTGCTGCACTACAACAAGAGAGAGGAGACCGGACCCAATGTCCCAGCAGACAGAGACCTTCATCTACTGCTGCACTACAACAAGAGAGAGGAGACCGGACCCAATGTCCCAGCAGACAGAGACCTTCATCTACTGCTGCACTACAACAAGAGAGAGGAGACCGGACCCAATGTCCCAGCAGACAGAGACCTTCATCTACTGCTGCACTACAACAAGAGAGAGGAGACCGGACCCAATGTCCCAGCAGACAGAGACCTTCATCTACTGCTGCACTACAACAAGAGAGAGGAGACCGGACCCAATGTCCCAGCAGACAGAGACCTTCATCTACTGCTGCACTACAACAAGAGAGAGGAGACCGGACCCAATGTCCCAGCAGACAGAGACCTTCATCTACTGCTGCACTACAACAAGAGAGAGGAGACCGGACCCAATGTCCCAGCAGACAGAGACCTTCATCTACTGCTGCACTACAACAAGAGAGAGGAGACCGGACCCAATGTCCCAGCAGTCAGAGACCTTCATCTACTGCTGCACTACAACAAGAGAGAGGAGACCGGACCCAATGTCCCAGCAGACAGAGACCTTCATCTACTGCTGCACTACAACAAGAGAGAGGAGACCGGACCCAATGTCCCAGCAGTCAGAGACCTTCATCTACTGCTGCACTACAACAAGAGAGAGGAGACCGGACCCAATGTCCCAGCAGACAGAGACCTTCATCTACTGCTGCACTACAACAAGAGAGAGGAGACCGGACCCAATGTCCCAGCAGACAGAGACCTTCATCTACTGCTGCACTACAACAAGAGAGAGGAGACCGGACCCAATGTCCCAGCAGACAGAGACCTTCATCTACTGCTGCACTACAACAAGAGAGAGGAGACCGGACCCAATGTCCCAGCAGACAGAGACCTTCATCTACTGCTGCACTACAACAAGAGAGAGGAGACCGGACCCAATGTCCCAGCAGACAGAGACCTTCATCTACTGCTGCACTACAACAAGAGAGAGGAGACCAGACCCAAAGTCCCAGCAGACAGAGACCTTCATCTACAGCTGCACTACAACAAGAGAGAGTAGACCGGACCCAATGTCCGAGCAGACAGAGACCTTCATCTACTTGTGCACTACAACAAGAGAGAGGAGACCGGACCCAATGTCCCAGCAGACAGAGACCTTCATCTACTGCTGCACTACAACAAGAGAGAGGAGACCGGACCAATGTCCCAGCAGACAGAGACCTTCATCTACTGCTGCACTACAACAAGAGAGAGGAGACCGGACCCAATGTCCCAGCAGACAGAGACCTTCATCTACTGCTGCACTACAACAAGAGAGAGGAGACCAGACCCAATGTCCCAGCAGAGAGAGACCTTCATCTACTGCTGCACTACAACAAGAGAGAGGAGACCGGACCCAATGTCCCAGCAGAGAGAGACCTTCATCTACTGCTGCACTACAACAAGAGAGAGGAGACCGGACCCAATGTCCCAGCAGTCAGAGACCTTCATCTACTGCTGCACTACAACAAGAGAGAGGAGACCGGACCCAATGTCCCAGCAGTCAGAGACCTTCATCTACTGCTGCACTACAACAAGAGAGAGGAGACCGGACCCAATGTCCCAGCAGACAGAGACCTTCATCTACTGCTGCACTACAACAAGAGAGAGGAGACCGGACCCAATGTCCCAGCAGTCAGAGACCTTCATCTACTGCTGCACTACAACAAGAGAGAGGAGACCGGACCCAATGTCCCAGCAGTTAGAGACCGTAATCTACTGCTTCACTACAACAAGAGAGAGGAGACCGGACCCAATGTCCCAGCAGACAGAGACCTTCATCTACTGCTGCACTGCAACAAGAGAGAGGAGACCGGACCCAATGTCCCAGCAGACAGAGACCTTCATCTACTGCTGCACTACAACAAGAGAGAGGAGACCGGACCCAATGTCCCAGCAGACAGAGACCTTCATCTACTGCTGCACTACAACAAGAGAGAGGAGACCGGACCCAATGTCCCAGCAGACAGAGACCTTCATCTACTGCTGCACTGCAACAAGAGAGAGGAGACCAGACCCAATGTCCCAGCAGACAGAGACCTTCATCTACTGCTGCACTACAACAAGAGAGAGGAGACCAGACCCAATGTCCCAGCAGACAGAGACCTTCATCTACAGCTGCACTACAACAAGAGAGAGGAGACCGGACCCAATGTCCCAGCAGACAGAGACCTTCATCTACTGCTGCACTACAACAAGAGAGAGGAGACCGGACCCAATGTCCCAGCAGACAGAGACCTTCATCTACTGCTGCACTACAACAAGAGAGAGAGACCGGACCCAATGTCCCAGCAGACAGAGACCTTCATCTACTGCTGCACTACAACAAGAGAGAAGAGACCGGACCCAATGTCCCAGCAGAGAGAGGCCTTCATCTACTGCTGCACTACAACAAGAGAGAGGAGACCGGACCCAATGTCCCAGCAGACAGAGACCTTCATCTACTGCTGCACGACAACAAGAGAGAGGAGAGAGACCCAATGTCCCAGCAGCAGAGAGACCTTCATCTACTGCTGCACTGCAACAAGAGAGAGGAGACCGGACCCAATGTCCCAGCAGACAGAGACCTTCATCTACTGCTGCACTACAACAAGAGAGAGGAGACCGGACCCAATGTCCCAGCAGACAGAGACCTTCATCTACTGCTGCACTACAACAAGAGAGAGGAGACCGGACTCAATGTCCCAGCAGACAGAGACCTTCATCTACTGCTGCACTACAACAAGAGAGAGGAGACCGGACCCAATGTCCCAGCAGACAGAGACCTTCATCTACTGCTGCACTACAACAAGAGAGAGGAGACCGGACCCGATGTCCCAGCAGACAGAGACCTTCATCTACTGCTGCACTACAACAAGAGAGAGGAGACCGGACCCAATGTCCCAGCAGTCAGAGACCTTCATCTACTGCTGCACTACAACAAGAGAGAGGAGACCGGACCCAATGTCCCAGCAGACAGAGACCTTCATCTACTGCTGCACTACAACAAGAGAGAGGAGACCGGACCCAATGTCCCAGCAGTCAGAGACCTTCATCTACTGCTGCACTACAACAAGAGAGAGGAGACCGGACCCAATGTCCCAGCAGACAGAGACCTTCATCTACTGCTGCACTACAACAAGAGAGAGGAGACCGGACCCAATGTCCCAGCAGACAGAGACCTTCATCTACTGCTGCACTACAACAAGAGAGAGGAGACCGGACCCAATGTCCCAGCAGACAGAGACCTTCATCTACTGCTGCACTACAACAAGAGAGAGGAGACCGGACCCAATGTCCCAGCAGACAGAGACCTTCATCTACTGCTGCACTACAACAAGAGAGAGGAGACCAGACCCAATGTCCCAGCAGACAGAGACCTTCATCTACTGCTGCACTACAACAAGAGAGAGGAGACCAGACCCAATGTCCCAGCAGACAGAGACCTTCATCTACAGCTGCACTACAACAAGAGAGAGTAGACCGGACCCAATGTCCCAGCAGACAGAGACCTTCATCTACTGCTGCACTACAACAAGAGAGAGGAGACCGGACCCAATGTCCCAGCAGACAGAGACCTTCATCTACTGCTGCACTACAACAAGAGAGAGGAGACCGGAACCAATGTCCCAGCAGACAGAGACCTTCATCTACTGCTGCACTACAACAAGAGAGAGGAGACCGGACCCAATGTCCCAGCAGACAGAGACCTTCATCTACTGCTGCACTACAACAAGAGAGAGGAGACCAGACCCAATGTCCCAGCAGAGAGAGACCTTCATCTACTGCTGCACTACAACAAGAGAGAGGAGACCGGACCCAATGTCCCAGCAGAGAGAGACCTTCATCTACTGCTGCACTACAACAAGAGAGAGGAGACCGGACCCAATGTCCCAGCAGTCAGAGACCTTCATCTACTGCTGCACTACAACAAGAGAGAGGAGACCGGACCCAATGTCCCAGCAGTCAGAGACCGTAATCTACTGCTTGCACTACAACAAGAGAGAGGAGACCGGACCCAATGTCCCAGCAGACAGAGACCTTCATCTACTGCTGCACTGCAACAAGAGAGAGGAGACCGGACCCAATGTCCCAGCAGTCAGAGACCTTCATCTACTGCTGCACTACAACAAGAGAGAGGAGACCGGACCCAATGTCCCAGCAGTCGGAGACCGTAATCTACTGCTTCACTCGGACCCAATGTCCCAGCAGACAGAGACCTTCATCTACTGCTGCACTGCAACAAGAGAGAGGAGACCGGACCCAATGTCCCAGCAGACAGAGACCTTCATCTACTGCTGCACTACAACAAGAGAGAGGAGACCGGACCCAATGTCCCAGCAGACAGAGACCTTCATCTACTGCTGCACTACAACAAGAGAGAGGAGACCGGACCCAATGTCCCAGCAGACAGAGACCTTCATCTACTGCTGCACTGCAACAAGAGAGAGGAGACCAGACCCAATGTCCCAGCAGACAGAGACCTTCATCTACTGCTGCACTACAACAAGAGAGAGGAGACCAGACCCAATGTCCCAGCAGACAGAGACCTTCATCTACAGCTGCACTACAACAAGAGAGAGTAGACCGGACCCAATGTCCCAGCAGACAGAGACCTTCATCTACTGCTGCACTACAACAAGAGAGAGGAGACCGGACCCAATGTCCCAGCAGACAGAGACCTTCATCTACTGCTGCACTACAACAAGAGAGAGTTGACCGGACCCAATGTCCCAGCAGAGAGAGACCTTCATCTACTGCTGCACTACAACAAGAGAGAAGAGAGACCCAATGTCCCAGCAGAGAGAGGCCTTCATCTACTGCTGCACTACAACAAGAGAGAGGAGACCGGACCCAATGTCCCAGCAGACAGAGACCTTCATCTACTGCTGCACGACAACAAGAGAGAGGAGACCGGACCCAATGTCCCAGCAGACAGAGACCTTCATCTACTGCTGCACTGCAACAAGAGAGAGGAGACCGGACCCAATGTCCCAGCAGACAGAGACCTTCATCTACTGCTGCACTACAACAAGAGAGAGGAGACCGGACCCAATGTCCCAGCAGACAGAGACCTTCATCTACTGCTGCACTACAACAAGAGAGAGGAGACCGGACTCAATGTCCCAGCAGACAGAGACCTTCATCTACTGCTGCACTACAACAAGAGAGAGGAGACCGGACCCAATGTCCCAGCAGACAGAGACCTTCATCTACTGCTGCACTACAACAAGAGAGAGGAGACCGGACCCGATGTCCCAACAGACAGAGACCTTCATCTACTGCTGCACTACAACAAGAGAGAGGAGACCAGACCCGATGTCCCAGCAGAGAGAGACCTTCATCTACTGCTGCAGTACAACAAGAGAGAGGAGACCGGACCCAATGTCTCAGCAGAGAGAGACCTTAATCTACTGCTGCACTACAACAAGAGAGAGGAGACCGGACCCAATGTCCCAGCAGAGAGAGACCTTCATCTACTGCTGCACTACAACAAGAGAGAGGAGACCGGACCCAATGTCCCAGCAGTCAGAGACCTTCATCTACTGCTGCACTACAACAAGAGAGAGGAGACCGGACCCAATGTCCCAGCAGTCAGAGACCTTCATCTACTGCTGCACTACAACAAGAGAGAGGAGACCGGACCCAATGTCCCAGCAGACAGAGACCTTCATCTACTGCTGCACTGCAACAAGAGAGAGGAGACCGGACCCAATGTCCCAGCAGTCAGAGACCTTCATCTACTGCTGCACTACAACAAGAGAGAGGAGACCGGACCCAATGTCCCAGCAGTCAGAGACCTTCATCTACTGCTGCACTACAACAAGAGAGAGGAGACCGAACCCAATGTCCCAGCAGACAGAGACCTTCATCTACTGCTGCACTGCAACAAGAGAGAGGAGACCGGACCCAATGTCCCAGCAGACAGAGACCTTCATCTACTGCTGCACTACAACAAGAGAGAGGAGACCGGACCCAATGTCCCAGCAGACAGAGACCTTCATCTATTGCTGCACTGCAACAAGAGAGAGGAGACCAGACCCAAAGTCCCAGCAGTCAGAGACCTTCATCTACTGCTGCACTGCAACAAGAGAGAGGAGACCGGACCCAATGTCCCAGCAGACAGAGACCTTCATCTACTGCTGCACTGCAACAAGAGAGAGGAGACCGGACCCAAAGTCCCAGCAGAGAGAGGCCTTCATCTACTGCTGCACTACAACAAGAGAGAGGAGACCGGACCCAATGTCCCAGCAGACAGAGACCTTCATCTACTGCTGCACTGCAACAAGAGAGAGGAGACCAGACCCAAAGTCCCAGCAGTCAGAGACCTTCATCTACTGCTGCACTGCAACAAGAGAGAGGAGACCAGACCCAAAGTCCCAGCAGTCAGAGACCTTCATCTACTGCTGCACTGCAACAAGAGAGAGGAGACCGGACCCAATGTCCCAGCAGACAGAGACCTTCATCTACTGCTGCACTGCAACAAGAGAGAGGAGACCAGACCCAATGTCCCAGCAGACAGAGACCTTCATCTACTGCTGCACTGCAACAAGAGAGAGGAGACCGGACCCAATGTCCCAGCAGACAGAGACCTTCATCTACTGCTGCACTGCAACAAGAGAGAGGAGACCGGACCCAATGTCCCAGCAGACAGAGACCTTCATCTACTGCTGCACTGCAACAAGAGAGAGGAGACCGGACCCAATGTCCCAGCAGACAGAGACCTTCATCTACTGCTGCACTACAACAAGAGAGAGGAGACCGGACCCAATGTCCCAGCAGACAGAGACCTTCATCTACTGCTGCACTACAACAAGAGAGAGGAGACCGGACCCAATGTCCCAGCAGTCAGAGACCTTCATCTACTGCTGCACAACAACAAGAGAGAGGAGACCAGACCCAATGTCCCAGCAGACAGAGACCTTCATCTACTGCTGCACTACAACAAGAGAGAGGAGACCGGACCCAATGTCCCAGCAGTCAGAGACCTTCATCTACTGCTGCACTACAACAAGAGAGAGGAGACCGGACCCAATGTCCCAGCAGACAGAGACCTTCATCTACTGCTGCACTACAACAAGAGAGAGGAGACCGGACCCAATGTCCCAGCAGACAGAGACCTTCATCTACTGCTGCACTACAACAAGAGAGAGGAGACCGGACCCAATGTCCCAGCAGACAGAGACCTTCATCTACTGCTGCACAACAACAAGAGAGAGGAGACCGGACCCAATGTCCCAGCAGACAGAGACCTTCATCTACTGCTGCACAACAACAAGAGAGAGGAGACCGGACCCAATGTCCCAGCAGACAGAGACCTTCATCTACTGCTGCACTGCAACAAGAGAGAGGAGACCGGACCCAATGTCCCAGCAGACAGAGACCTTCATCTACTGCTGCACAACAACAAGAGAGAGGAGACCGGACCCAATGTCCCAGCAGACAGAGACCTTCATCTACTGCTGCACTACAACAAGAGAGAGGAGACCGGACCCAATGTCCCAGCAGACAGAGACTTTCATCTACTGCTGCACAACAACAAGAGAGAGGAGCGGACCCAATGTCCCAGCAGACAGAGACCTTCATCTACTGCTGCACTGCAACAAGAGAGAGGAGACCGGACCCAATGTCCCAGCAGACAGAGACCTTCATCTACTGCTGCACTACAACAAGAGAGAGGAGACCGGACCCAATGTCCCAGCAGTCAGAGACCTTCATCTACTGCTGCACTACAACAAGAGAGAGGAGACCGGACCCAATGTCCCAGCAGACAGAGACCCACTGGGTACATACTGCTCCAATCAACATTGTTTCCACGTCATTTCAATGAAATGACGTTGAACAAACGTAAATAGACGTTGAATTGACGTCTGTGCCAAGTGGGTAAGGAGAGAGTAAGACATAAGACTATCAGAGAGGAAAGTCATAGAGACACAAATGATTGTAATGGGTTGGAGTCAGCACCTTAACATCAACACACAAGTATGACTGAGAACAGAGGGAGAGAGATGTGTATGGATGGTTGAGGAATGAGAAGAAGAGAGACAGAAACAGAGACAGAGAAAAAGAGAGAAGGAGAGAGAGAGAGAAAACCCCAGAGAGGGATGTATGGAGTGAGGGAAGGAGTGGGGGGGTGTAGTGAACTATAGCCATCATGCATGCATTCCTAGTTTGGTATTGGAATGTTGAGGTTTGTTACAATCCGCTGCAGAGAGATTGATTTGTCTCTGTGAGGGACTTTCACTGGGCCAAGTCCTTCCTCCCCGTTGTCTCTGGGTTGGGATGTTTATATGAGAGATCGATGTGAGCAACCCATCCCTCTGTGTGTGTGTGTGTGTGTGTGTGTGTTCCTGTGCGCATGCATGCGTGAGAATGTTTATATGAGGGTTGATGTGAACCCATTCCATTATAACGACTGTCTGTAAAAGCTGAAAAACAACACAAAGTTTTATACAGAGTGTATTTGTGAGGAGGGAGACATTTGATACTGGTGATAAAACGCTGAAGTATACTGGCTAGGATCTCCTTGTAAATGTCCAGAGTTGATGGTTGGAATGCATGCATGTACGTTTATGTGTGTAGTGTGTCTGTGTGTGTGTTTGTGTGTGTGTCTATAGGTGTGTGCATTGATGTGCATGCTCTTGTGTTTGTGTGTGTCTGTGAACATCAATGGGTGTGTGTGAGTTTGCACAAGGGTGTGTTTGTGCATCTCCGGCCTCACCTGCTTGGTTGGTAGTGATGGTCACCGCAGCATATTGCCTCATGGTTGGGGCTAACTGGGACACTCCATTCTGAGCCTCAATCTCGAAAGTGTAGTTGGTGTGAGCCAGCAGGTCTCCCACGGTTACGGTAGTGTTCTGCAGGCCCGCAGCACGGGGGAGGAACCGCACATTGCTGCGACATGCCTCACACACCCTCTGGCCAGGCCTGCAGAGCTTACACAGCACGGTGAAGGTGACATCCTTACGACCTCCCGTGTCCTCTGGCCAGGACCAGTCCAGAATCACTGAGGTTTCGTTGATGACTGAGATCACATTACGAGGAGCTGAGGGAGGACCTGGAGAGACAGAGAGACAGAGCCAGAGCGAGAGAGTGAGCGAGAGAGTGAGAGAGTGAGCGAGAGAGAGAGAGAGAGAGAGAGAGAGAGAGAGAGAGAGAGAGAGAGCGAGAGAGAGAGACGGAGAGAGAAAGCGAGTTCACTGTTAATTTCTAATTGTTTTTTGTTGATATTGTTTTGTGTCTTCTCACTTTTGCTTATTGTTTATTTCACTTGCTTTGGCTACGTAAACACGTTTCCAA
>NC_056431.1:59678256-59723256 GCF_018296145.1 Oncorhynchus tshawytscha
ATTTCAATTGATCAGGATAAGGCATTTGACCGAGTTGAACATCAATATTTATGGCACACGTTTGAGGCATTTGGGTTCAGCTCTGGTTTTATTGCCATGATAAACAAGTTCAAACAGGTGCCATTAATACAGGTAACGAGTGGAGAACAGAGGAGCCTCTTAAAGAAGAAGTTACAGGTCTGTGAGTGCCAGAAATACTCCTTGTTTGTAGGTGACCAAATACTTATTTTCCACCATAATTTGCAAATAAATTCATTAAAAATCCTACAATGTGATTTTCTGGATTTTTTTTCTGATTTTGTCTGTCATAGTTGAAGTGTACCTATGATGAAAATTACAGGCCTCTCTCATAATTTTAAGTGGGAGAACTTGCACAATTGGTGGCTGACTAAATACTTTTTTGCCCCACTGTATATATATATATATTTTTTTTAAAATATATATATATAGATATATATTTCTATATATATATTTCTATATATATAGTACCAGTCAAGTCAGTACTCCTTCAAGACTGTTGGAAAAGCACTCCAGGTGAAGCTGGTTGAGAGAATGCCAAGTGTGCAAAGCTGTCATCAAGGCAAAGGGTGGCTACTTTCAAGAATCTCAAATATTAATCATTTTTTTATGTGTTTAACACTTTTTTGGTTGCTACATGATTCCATATGTGTTATTTCATAGTTTTGATGTCTTCACTATTATTCTACAATGTAGAAAATAGTAAAAAAGTCAGAAAAACCCTTGAATGAGTAGGTGTGTCTCAACTTTTGACTGGTACTGTATATACACACACTGTAAATATATATTTTGAATGTAGTGTTTTTGTCTATAACTGTGCTGCTCTTTGTCATGTATGTATATGTTTTGTGTGGACCCCAGGAAGAGTAGCTGCTGCATGTGAACTAGCTAATGGGGATCCTAATAAACTAAACTAAACCATTATCCTGTTCTACTCCAAATAAATGGGAGAATCACCAAATCCCCAACATACTGTAGAGATGATTACAGGAGAATCACCAAATCACCAACATACTGTAGAGATGATTACAGGAGAATCACACATATCCCTGATATCCTCTCCTCCTCCCCCTTCACTCCTCCTCCTCCTCCCCTCTCTTATTTCAGGTCTAATAAGTGTCATCTGATCCATGCTGAGAAGCAAAGCTTTTAAGTCAGCAAGGAGATTCTCTCAGAGCCGTTTAACTCCACTTTATAGCCCAGACTCTGTATGGGTTTGGCGTGTGTGTGTGTGTGTGTGTGTGTGTGTGTGTGTGTGTGTGTGTGTGTGTGTGTGTGTGTGTGTGTGTGTGTGTGTGTGTGTGTGTGTGTGTGTGTGTGTGTGTGTGTGTGTGTGTGTGTGTGTGTGTGTGTGTGTGTGTGTGTGTGTGTGTGTGTGTGTGTGTGTGTGTGTGTGTGTGTGTGTGTGTGTGTGTGTGTGTGTGTGTGTGTGTGTGTGTGTGTGTGTGTGTGTGTGTGTGTGTGTGTGTGTGTGTGTGTGTGTGTGTGTGTGTGTGCTTGTGCTACACTGCTGTAATTATATTATTTGAGGAAGTCAGCAGGCAGGCAGCACTCAGTTCAGTTCTAGCTGCTTCTGGACATAACCGTAACACATACAGAGGTAGACAACTCCATAAGTCAGCAGTATAAAGGTCTGACTGATACTACTGGTGGACAACATCACTAGAACACACAACCTGCAGCTACGTTTATCACTTGCCGTACAGCTCCTCAAGGTTTACTCATGACAGAGTCCAATTAACTACTGTCTGCTCTGAATGGCCCCACTGTCAGAGGTGTGTGTGTGTGTGTGTGTGTGTGTGTGTGTGTGTGTGTGTGTGTGTGTGTGTGTGTGTGTGTGTGTGTGTGTGTGTGTGTGTGTGTGTGTGTGTGTGTGTGTGTGCGAGTGTCTGAGTGATGTGGTTTAGATTACTGTGAGGTCCCTGGGGGCCCCTGCAGTGACAGCCAGAAACAGCCTGACTAATATCGACTGCTCTGATTGGTGGATGTTGCAGGATATCAAAGTCGACACTGAGTTTCCTCGGCCAAACAGCTGACATTGTTCCCAAATGGGATAACCTCTCAGTCAGCACAGTCTGCATATACACACAAACACCATATACTGTAGTATTGACTGTTAAATGTATTTACAGTTAAATATTACCTTTACGGTATTTTTAATGTCTGTAATGTCTACTTGTTAATGTTTTTTAAATGTATGGAAATTGTGAAGTATTTTTGTCTATAATGTATTTTTCGTTGTGTTGGACCCCAGAAAGGCTAACTGTCGTCATGGCGTCAGCTAATGGGGATCCAAATCAAATCAAATCAAAACACCACAACAAAGAATGAACCCCTAAATGACATCAACAAAATCTGCTAAAATCACTCCATTTTGTTTGTCAGACTGAGAATTCAGCAGGCCTCAGTCCAATCCTGTCAAGATCTCTGTAAAGTGTTGCCAAAACTAAGTATTACAGACAGTGTAGTCAGATCTTCAGATTATGATGAGAATATCAGATCTCTGATCCGGGGATTACATGGCAGAAGAGAGAGAGAGAGAGAAAGAGAGAGAGAGAGAGAGAGAGAGAGAGAGAGAGAGAGGGAGGCAGTGTGAGGGTGTGTGCCTGCATTCAAGTGTGTGTGTTCATCTGTGTGTGTGTGTGTGTGTGTGTGTGTGTGTGTGTGTGTGTGTGTGTGTGTGTAGGCTGTGTGCGTATCGATGATTCCCAGGCCTCCCACCAAAAACCTCTTCACCTCAGACACGTGAGACACTTGTCTCATATCCGCTCTGCCCCTTTAACTGCACTTTTATCCATGTGAAGGATATGAGAGACAGAGACCGAAACAGAGGAGAGAGAAAGGAGAGGAAAGTAGTGTGTGTGTTAGCTGTACAGAGGCAGTGGGAGAAAGGAGGGGAAAGTAGAGAGAGAGGAGGAAGGACAGAAGAGAGAGTGGAGGAGGAGAGAGACAAACACATCCAGACAGAGCTGTCAGTGACTGAGGGGTTATTGTGGACGGCGCATCCGTTCAGCAGGCCTGTTAGAACTAATTACCTCTGTAACACTATCCCTGTCTTCTGCTCTCAGGACCTGATAGAATATCTAGTCCCCTGAGGCAGGCTAGACACACACACACACACACACACGTGTCTACACTCTCATCCCTGTGTGCCTGTGTCAGCCATATGATATGACAGGTGATGTGTAAAGCTGCATTGTCCATCTGTATAGAAGACTGTACAGAGAACCAGTGACATATTGGGACAGTAATTGATAGAGGCCCAGGCCACACAATACCTATTATTAAGTATAGTCTGCTGATAGTCTCCTTTCGTCTGGGGTACCGGTACACACACGCTTTTAGTAAACTCTTAACTACACTGTTGGTTAAGGGCTTGGAAGTAAGCATTTCACGGTAAGATCTACACATGTTATATTCGGCGCATGTGACTAAAGTTTGATTTGATTTAAACAGAGCACCAACAGAGTGCGGACTAAACAAATGATTTCCTGCTTCAGAGACCTACTCCCTCCTAGTCTACAAGGTCACAGCAACTTTTACCCCCTCTTCCTTCCTTCCTTCCCTCCTCCTCTCACTCCCTCCTTTCTCCCTCCCTACCTCGCTCCCACGCCTCAGTAGAGACAGATTGGATCAGTGTTCCTGGGGGAGGGTCACTGATCAGAGTTAGAGATGGCAGGAGCCCCTGAAGGAGAAAGAGATAGAGAGGCAGGGGATGCCAAAGCCCCCCTCCCAGAGCTAGGGTCCCTGTTGTGTGTCAGCTATATTAGCATGGTAATGTGTACTGAACACTGGGGACTGTTTACTCTACCAAACATGTGTTTCCTGCCTGCTACAATGCTGCTACTGTAGACCCAAACCCTCTTCCTCTCTTCCTCTCCTCCTCTCATCCCCTCCCTCATCAGGGTCTTTTGTTATTCAAATCAGCTCTGGATCAGATCACTTAATTAGGCTGTGGAGTGCCAGGGTTACACACACACACACACACACACACACACACACACACATGCACACACACACACACACACACACACACACACACACACACACACACACACACACACATACACACACACACACACACACACACACACACACACACACACACACACACGCACACACACACACTCACCAACTGTGCTGCGGTGCATCTGAAGAGGCTCTTAGAAAGCGGTAAGGGATGAATCGAGCTGGATTGAGGGCCTCTCCAGTGCCATTACCCTGCAGTTAACAACACAAACACCAATCTGCCCCAACACAGCTCACACACTACAGCTAACACACTGCCTCTGTACAGCTCACACACACTGCCTCTGTCCAGCTAACACACACTGCCTCTGTCCAGCTAACACACTGCCTCTGTCCAGCTAACACACACTGCCTCTGTACAGCTAACACACACTGCCTCTGTCCAGCTAACAAACTGCCTCTGTCCAGCTAACACACACTGCCTCTGTCCAGCTAACACACTGCCTCTGTCCAGCTAACAAACTGCCTCTGTCCAGCTAACACACACTGCCTCTGTCCAGCTAACACACTGCCTCTGTCCAGCTAAGACACTGCCTCTGTCCAGCTAACAAACTGCCTCTGTCCAGCTAACACACACTGCCTCTGTCCAGCTAACACACTGCCTCTGTCCAGCTAACAAACTGCCTCTGTCCAGCTAACACACACTGCCTCTGTCCAGCTAACACACTGCCTCTGTCCAGCTAAGACACTGCCTCTGTCCAGCTAACACACTGCCTCTGTACAGCTAACACACTGCCTTTGTCCAGCTAACACACTGCCTCTGTCCAGCTAACAAACTGCCTCTGTCCAGCTAACACACACTGCCTCTGTACAGCTAACACACACTGCCTCTGTACAGATAACACACACTGCCTCTGTCCAGCTAACACACACTGCCTCTGTACAGCTAACATACTGCCTCTGTACAGCTAACACACTGCTTCTGTACAGCTAACACACTGCTTCTGTACAGCTAACACACTGCCTCTGTACAGCTAACACACAGTGCCTCTGTACAGCTAACACACTGCTTCTGTACAGCTAACACACTGCCTCTGTACAGCTAACACACAGTGCCTCTGTACAGCTAACACACAGTGCCTCTGTACAGCTAAAACACACTGCCTCTGTACAGCTAACACACTGCTTCTGTACAGCTAACACACACTGCCTCTGTCCAGCTAACACACTGCCTCTGTACAGCTAAAACACACTGCCTCTGTCCAGCTAACAAACTGCCTCTGTCCAGCTAACACACACTGCCTCTGTCCAGCTAACACACTGCCTCTGTCCAGCTAACAAACTGCCTCTGTCCAGCTAACACACACTGCCTCTGTCCAGCTAACACACTGCCTCTGTCCAGCTAAGACACTGCCTCTGTCCAGCTAACACACTGCCTCTGTACAGCTAACACACTGCCTCTGTCCAGCTAACACACTGCCTCTGTACAGCTAACACACACTGCCTCTGTCCAGCTAACACACTGCCTCTGTACAGCTAACACACACTGCCTCTGTACAGCTAACACACTGCCTCTGTACAGCTAACACACTGCCTCTGTACAGCTAACACACACTGCCTCTGTCCAGCTAACACACTGCCTCTGTACAGCTAACACACTGCCTCTGTACAGCTAACACACACTGCCTCTGTCCAGCTAACACACTGCCTCTGTCCAGCTAACACACTGCCTCTGTACAGCTAACACACACTGCCTCTGTCCAGCTAACACACGGCCTCTGTACAGCTAACACACACTGCCTCTGTCCAGCTAACCCACTACCTCTGTCCAGCTAACACACGGCCTCTGTACAGCTAACACACTGCTTCTGTACAGCTAACACACGGCCTCTGTACAGCTAACACACACGGCCTCTGTACAGCTAACACACACGGCCTCTGTACAGCTAACACACTGCTTCTGTACAGCTAACACACGGCCTCTGTACAGCTAACACACACGGCCTCTGTACAGCTAACACACTGCTTCTGTACAGCTAACACACGGCCTCTGTACAGCTAACACATACGGCCTCTGTACAGCTAACACACGGCCTCTGTACAGCTAACACACACGGCCTCTGTACAGCTAACACACGGCCTCTGTACAGCTAACACACTGCTTCTGTACAGCTAACACACGGCCTCTGTACAGCTAACACACACGGCCTCTGTCCAGCTAACACACACTGCCTCTGTCCAGCTAACACACGGCCTCTGTACAGCTAACACACACGGCCTCTGTACAGCTAACACACACTGCCTCACTTTCTAAGTCTCATCTGTGTTACAAGCAGGTTTCATTTCAACAGTAGTGGCTGCCATTAGCAGTCACGCACCCCCAGCACTGCCTCCCTCACCCCTCAGTCCAGAGGATGAAGGAAATATGAGTTCTATAGCAGGCTCTATAGACACAGTCTCTCTGCTCTGCAGGCTCTATAGACACAGTCTCTCTGCTCTGCAGGCTCTATAGACACAGTCTCTCTGCTCTGCAGGCTCTATAGACACAGTCTCTCTGCTCTGCAGGCTCTATAGACACAGTCTCTCTGCTCTGCAGGCTCTATAGACACAGTCTCTCTGCTCTGCAGGCTCTATAGACACAGTCTCTCTGCTCTGCAGGCTCTATAGACACAGTCTCTCAACACTGCAGACTCTATAGACACAGTCTCTCTGCTCTGCAGGCTCTATAGACACAGTCTCTCTGCTCTGCAGGATTTATAGCCACAGTCTCTCTGCTCTGCAGGCTCTGCAGGTTCTATAGCCACAGTCTCTCTGCTCTGAAGGCTCTATAGCCACAGTCTCTCTGCTCTTCATGCTCTATAGCCACAGTCTCTCTGCTCTTCATGCTCTATAGACACAGTCTCTCTGCTCTGAAGGCTCTATAGACACAGTCTCTCTGCTCTTCATGCTCTATAGACACAGTCTCTCTGCTCTGAAGGCTCTATAGCCACAGTCTCTCAACTCTGCAGGCTTTATAGCCACAGTCTCTCTGCTATGCAGGCTCTATAGCCACAGTCTCTCTGCTCTGCAGACTCTACAGCCACAGTCTCTCTGCTCTGCAGGTTCTATAGCCACAGTCTCTCTGCTCTGAAGGCTCTATAGACACAGCTGGCTCTTTGTGGAAAGCTATAAAACTGAGACAGGGTAAATATGCCAACCTCTCTCTCTCACACACACACACTGGCATGGATCATCTTCTTGCCGCTTCCACAGAGGATGCAATAACCTTTTCCCACATCCTCCACTTTAGCCGGGTCACTGAGAGAATCCAGGACATCCCGCCGCCCACCGACCCAGACAGCGGGTCAGTGATACAATCCAGAGCAATGCCACTTTGAATCCCTCAATAAGCTTCCAGACCTCTGCCTCCAACCACCCAGAAAGACAGAATTAAACAACAAGAAGAAGGGAACATTAACAAGAGGAAAGAGGGGGATAAGGTGCCTGGAGGCAACTAAGTCTATTAGCATAATGTCTAAAACCTGTTGGAATGTGATTCCCATACGCTCTGTCTGTCTCTGTCTGTCTCTGTCTGTCTCTGTCTGTCTGTCTCTGTCTGTCTCTGTCTGTATCTGTCTGTCTGTCTCTGTCTGTCTCTGTCTGTATCTGTCTGTCTCTGTCTGTCTCTGTCTGTCTGTCTCTGTCTGTCTCTGTCTGTCTCTGTCTGTCTGTCTCTGTCTGTCTCTGTCTGTCTGTCTCTGTCTGTCTCTGTCTGTATCTGTCTGTCTCTGTCTGTCTGTCTCTGTCTGTCTGTCTGTCTCTGTCTGTCTCTGTCTGTCTCTATCTGTATCTGTCTGTCTCTGTCTGTCTCTGTCTGTCTCTGTCTGTCTGTCTCTGTCTGTCTCTGTCTGTATCTGTCTGTCTCTGTCTGTCTGTCTCTGTCTGTCTGTCTCTGTCTGTCTGTCTCTGTCTGTCTCTGTCTGTCTCTATCTGTATCTGTCTGTCTCTGTCTGTCTCTGTCTGTATCTGTCTGTCTCTGTCTGTATCTGTCTGTCTCTGTCTGTATCTGTCTGTCTCTGTCTGTCTGTCTCTGTCTGTCTCTGTCTGTATCTGTCTGTCTCTGTCTGTATCTGTCTGTCTCTGTCTGTCTCTGTCTGTATCTGTCTGTCTCTGTCTGTCTCTGTGTGTTTCTGTCTGTCTCTGTCTGTCTCTGTCTGTCTCTGTCTGTATCTGTCTGTCTCTGTCTGTCTCTGTCTGTCTATGTCTGTATCTGTCTGTCTCTGTCTGTCTGTCTCTGTCTGTCTCTGTCTGTCTCTGTCTGTATCTGTCTGTCTCTGTCTGTATCTGTCTGTCTCTGTCTGTCTGTCTCTGTCTGTCTCTGTCTGTCTCTGTCTGTCTCTGTCTGTATCTGTCTGTCTCTGTCTGTCTCTGTCTGTATCTGTCTGTCTCTGTCTGTCTGTCTGTCTCTGTCTGTCTCTGTCTGTATCTGTCTGTCTCTGTCTGTCTCTGTCTGTCTCTGTCTGTATCTGTCTGTCTCTGTCTGTCTGTCTCTGTCTGTCTCTGTCTGTCTCTGTCTGTCTCTGTCTGTCTGTCTGTCTCTGTCTGTCTGTCTGTCTCTGTCTGTCTCTGTCTGTCTCTGTCTGTCTCTGTCTCTGTCTGTCTCTGTCTGCATCTGTCTGTCTCTGTCTGTCTCTGTATCTGTCTGTCTCTGTCTGTATCTGTCTGTCTCTGTCTGTCTCTGTCTCTGACTGTATCTGTATCTGTCTGTCTCTGTCTGTATCTGTCTCTGTCTGTCTCTGACTGTATCTGTCTCTGTCTGTCTCTGACTGTCTCTGTCTGCATCTGTCTGTCTCCGTCTGTCTCTGTCTGCATCTGTCTGTCTCTGTCTGTCTCTGTCTGCATCTGTCTGTCTCTGTCTGTATCTGTCTGTCTCTGTCTGTCTCTGTCTGTATCTGTCTGTCTCTCTGTCTGTCTCTGTCTGTCTCTGTCTGTATCTGTCTGTCTCTGTCTGTCTCTGTCTGTCTCTGTCTGTCTGTCTCTGTCTGTCTCTGTCTGTCTCTGTCTGTCTCTGTCTGTCTGTCTGTCTCTGTCTGTCTCTGTCTGTCTCTGTCTGTCTCTGTCTGTCTCTGTCTGCATCTGTCTGTCTGTCTCTGTCTGTCTCTGTATCTGTCTGTCTCTGTCTGTATCTGTCTGTCTCTGTCTGTCTCTGTCTCTGACTGTATCTGTATCTGTCTGTCTCTGTCTGTATCTGTCTCTGTCTGTCTCTGACTGTATCTGTCTCTGTCTGTCTCTGACTGTCTCTGTCTGCATCTGTCTGTCTCTGTCTGTCTCTGTCTGCATCTGTCTGTCTCTGTCTGTCCCTGTCTGTATCTGTCTGTATCTGTCTGTCTCTGTCTCTGACTGTATCTGTCTCTGTCTGTCTCTGTCTGTATCTGTCTCTGTCTGTCTCTGACTGTCTCTGTCTGCATCTGTCTGTCTCTGTCTGTCTCTGTCTGCATCTGTCTGTCTCTGTCTGTCCCTGTCTGTATCTGTCTGTCTGTTTGTCTCCTTCTGTAACTGTCTGTCTCTGTCTGCATCTGTCTGTCTGTCTGTCTGTCTGTCTGTCTCTGTCTGTCTGTCTCTGTCTGCATCTGTCTGTCTCTGTCTGTCCCTGTTTGCATCTGTCTGCATATGTCTATCTCTGTCTGCATCTGTCTGTCTCTGTCTGTCTCTGTCTGCATCTGTCTGTCTCTGTCTCTGTCTGTCTCTGTGTGTTTCTGTCTCTGTCTGTCTCTGTCTGTATCTGTCTGTCTCTGTCTGTCTCTGTGTGTTTCTGTCTGTCTCTGTCTGCATCTGTCTGTCTCTGTCTGTCTCTGTCTGTCCCTGTCTGTCTCTGTCTGTATCTGTCTGTCTCTGTCTGTCCCCGTCTGTATCCGTCCGTCTCCGTCCGTCTCTGTCTGTCTCTGTCTGTCCCTGTCCGCATCAGTCTGTATCCGTCCGTCTCTGTCTGTATCGGTCTACACTTGTCTGTATCTGTTGGTATCCATCTGTATTTGTCTGTATTTGTCTGTATCTGTCTGTATTTGGCTGTATTTGTCTGTATTCATCTGTATTTGGCTGCATTTGTCTGTATTTGGCTGCATTTGTCTGTATTCGTCTGTATTTGATTGTATTTGTCTGCATTTGTCTGTATTTGTCTGTATTTGTCTGCATTTGTCTGTATCTGTCTGTATCTGTCTGTCCCTGTCTGTATCCGTCCGTCTCTGTCTGTCTCTGTCTGTCCCTGTCTGTCTCTGTCTGTATCTGTCTGTCTCTGTCTGTCCCTGTCTGTCTCTGTCTGTCTCTGTCTGTCTCTGTCTGTCCCCGTCTGTATCCGTCCGTCTCTGTCTGTCTCTGTCTGTTCCTGTCTGCATCAGTCTGTATCCGTCCGTCTCTGTCTGTATCGGTCTACACTTGCCTGTATCTGTTGGTATCCATCTGTATTTGTCTGTATTTGTCTGTATTCGTCTGTATTTCGCTGCATTTGTCTGTATTTGTCTGTATTCGTCTGTATTCGTCTGTATTTGTCTGTATTCGTCTGTATTTGGCTGCATTTGTCTGTATTCGTCTGCAGTTGTCTGTATTTGTCTGTATTTGTCTGTATTCATCTGTATTTGTCTGTATCCGTCCGTCTCTGTCTGTATCTGTCTGTCTCTGTCTGTCCCCGTCTGTATCTGTCCTTCTCTGTCTCTCCCTGTCTGCATCAGTCTGTATCCGTCTGTCTCTGTCTGTATCGGTCTACACTTGTCTGTATCTGTTGGTATCCATCTGTATTTGTCTGTATTTGTCTGTATTTGGCTGCATTTGTCTGTATTTGTCTGTATTTGTCTGTATTTGTCTGTATTTGTCTGTATTTGTCTGTATCCGTCTGTATCCGTCTGTGTCCGTCTGTGTCCGATTTTTTCATCTCCATATTTCTTTGTCTCAGCCTCTTTCTTTGTTCATCTCACGGACCCACCACAGTTTCAGGTCTGATAAATCTATGTGTTGGAAAGACGAGGCAGAGGGGGGATGTAGGACGAGGGACAGAGTATCCCCCCAACACATACAAACACCAGCCATAAACCCCATTCCATCCTATTCTCTTCTTCTCAAGGCTATTGTAGAGAGGTGAATGCCTGTCTCTGGGATGCGGTGGTGAATCCTTCTGTACCCACACACAGAGAGGGGTAGATACAGATCCTGGGCCCGCGTGATTTAGTGCCAGCCTGTCTTTGCGTTCCGGTGTGGGAACATTGGCCATTGGTGGCCATATGGCCGTTTCCATGACTATACAGGGGCATAAAGATTGAAGCAACAGATTTCTGATGTGTCGTAGGGACAGATGGATTCACAGAGAAAGATCAGCCAACAGCCAATAGTCCACAGTTCCCTGTATCTCCCTCAAGACAGAAAGAGAGTGAGAGAGAGAAAGAAAGAAGCAATGGGACAGGTAGAGAGAGGAGAAATGGGACAGGCAGAGAGAGAGGAGAAATGGGACAGGCAGAGAGAGGAGAAATGGGACAGGCAGAGAGAGAGAGAGGGGAAACGGGACAGGCAGAGAGAGGAGAAATGTGACAGGCAGAGAGAGCGGAGAAATGGGACAGGCAGAGAGAGAAGACATGGGACAGGCAGAGAGAGACAGTAGTTATTTGGACTTATTATGCATCATTCCATGTACAGTAGAGTTGGGCATGTATGTGGTATATTTGTGCAGGCATGTGTGCAGCCCCAATGGAGGGATAGCGTTGATGACCAGCACCAGTGAGAGGAAGGGAAATGTCCTCTTTAAGACTGGGCAGAAATAGGTCAGCTAGAACAACAGCCTCAGCTAGGGCACACACACACGCACGCATGCATGCACGCATGCACACACACACACACACACACACACACACACATACACACACACACACACACACACACACAAAGAGGATGGCCCATTTCCACACCCCTGTCCTCAGTCTTTATAAAACAGTCAAACCAGCCAAACACTACAGGCACTGTTCTGAGTTTGACTACTGGGCAATTCCACGCTAACAGAGTGACGCTGAGTCTCTAATACTCATTTTCTCACTTCAAAATGGGAGCAGAAAACATTGATTGTAAAGTTTAACAAACCATACACATATATGCTGAGAATGATGTTAACAGAATGACATCATGGGTTATTGATCTGTACTATGTAGAAATGCAGAATCATTAATATCATTCTCTTCATGGTGATGTGTCCTGAATAGGTACACAAAGGTCAACACATGTACTATCCTCTTTTGCATACTTAGGTTTTATTCTACACTCAGGCTATTATTCTAATGAGCTCCGCCCCCAAACAATACCAAATTCAGTTGGTCCAGGGGGGACCAAATCTGTACCAATCATAGACGTCTATGTTTCACAAGTTTGAACAGCAGAGTAGAGAAGAGTGGAGCTGAGAGGAGCAGAGCAGAGTAGAGTAGAGTACAGCATCAGAGCAGAGTAGAGTAGAGCATCAGAGTAGAGTAGGGCAGAACAGATCATCAGAGCAGAGTAGAGTGGAGCATCAGAGCAGAGTAGAGCAGAGTAGAGCAGAGTGGAGCAGAGCACAGCATCAGAGTAGAGTACAGTAGAACAGAGTAGAGCAGAGCATCAGAGCAGAGCAGAGTAGAGTAGAGCAGCAGAGTAGAGTAGAGCATCAGAGTAGAGTAGGGCAGAACAGATCATCAGAGCAGATTAGAGCAGAGCATCAGAGCAGAGTAGAGTAGAGCATCAGAGCAGAGTAGAGTAGAGCATCAGAGCAGATTAGAGTAGAGCATCAGAGCAGAGTAGAGTAGAGAATCAGAGCAGAGTAGAGTAGAGCATCAGAGCAGATTAGAGTAGAGCATCAGAGCAGAGTAGAGTAGAGAATCAGAGCAGATTAGAGTAGAGCATCAGAGCAGAGTAGAGTAGAGAATCAGAGCAGAGTAGAGTAGAGCATCAGAGCAGAGTAGAGTAGAGTAGAGCATCAGAGGAGAGTAGAATTACGTACAGTATAGTAAAGTAGGGTTCAGCACAGTAAAGAAAAGTAGAGTACAGTATAGTATAGCACAGTAAAGTAAAAGTAGAGTAGAATTTAGTTCAGTACAGAGTGGAATAGAGTAGGAGATAGTGGGGTAAGTTGAGCCACCCTTATTTCTAGGAAACCATACACAACATGTATCATTTGACCAAATGTTTAGGAAGAGGTCATCATTTCATGGAGTCTGTGAAGGAAGAAACCACATGGAAAAAGTGGTAAGCTGTGGTAAGTTAGGTCCAGATGTATGATGCTTGTATCTAAAACAAAGTAGATACTTTTAAGAGTGTTCTATACATCAGTTGGGGTCTCTATAAGCTACAATATGAGGTCCTAAACCTAGCATGAAAGTGAATCCTTGTAGCTGTGTAGGCTAATAGTCTAAATGTTTGCCTTGGAAAGGCAAGTTGAGCCAATGGCCATGGGGTAAGCTGAGCCAATGGCCAAGGGGTAAGTTGAGCCAATGGCCATGGGGTAAGCTGAGCCAATGGCCATGGGGTAAGCTGAGCCAATGGCCATGGGGTAAGCTGAGCCAATGGCCATGGGGTAAGCTGAGCCAATGGCCATGGGGTAAGCTGAGCCAATGGCCATGGGGTAAGTTGAGCCAATGGCAAGTTGAGCAAATTTAAGTTTTCTTCCCAGGTGTAATGCAAGGCATTATTGCTGGAATGGGAGGTAACAACAGGGCCTGGCCTGTGTTAAAACTATTTTTAAAAGTGTTTTTTGCTTTTAAAAAATGTTTTAAAAAACAAAAAAATGTTTGTGATTGTGTTAAATTCTGTTTGGGAATAATGGCAAATATGGTTTTAAAAAGGTATTGGTAATATTTCAATCAGTACAGAAATTTGTGGGAGGCTCAATTTACTCTGTCCCGTGGTACACCTTACCCCATACCTGGGACAGGTTGTTTCAAGAGACCACTTTTGTTGGACAAGCTATGTTTTTAAAATTCTAATGTTTACATTAACTCTGATTATTCCTAAGTGTCACGCCCTGACCTTAGAGGTCCTTTTTATGTCTCTATTTTGGTTTGGTCAAGGCGTGAGTCCGGGTGGGCATTCTATGTTTTTGTGTTCTATGTTTTCTATTTCTGTGTGTTTGGCCGGGAGTGGTTCTCAATCAGAGGCAGCTGTCTATTGTTGTCTCTGATTGAGAACCATACTTAGGTAGCCTTTTCCCACCAGTGCCTTGTGGGTAGTTGTTTTCTGTTTTGTGTTTCTGCACCTGACAGGACTGTTTCGTTTTCGTTCATTCTCTGTTATTTTGTTTTGTGTTCAGTTTAAATAAAAAATAACATGAACACTTACCACGCTGCACTCTGGTCCACACCTTCATACGACGACCATTACACTAAGGATACTGAAATACATGTAAGGCTGGATGATAAAAAAAATAATCTCTATTTTTCTAACTTATGGTCGATTCACAATATATACTCTCTCGATTTAAAAAAAACAATGTTTTCTCTAAATAAGCTTTGTTGTACAATTAAAGTTAAAATCCACTGCATTTCAAACAGTCAGCAATAATCTAATGATTTCAGGTCTTGTGAAGTTATATCTAGGCTGAATAAAAAACCTTCCACAACTATAAGACCCACTCATTTAATTATTTTATCAAAATAGTTTGACCTGCTTTGTGGCAAGAACCACTGATCTGGCTTTCAAGTCTGTCTATGAAAATACCCTTTTTGTTACAAATTTAACCTTGTTTTTAACCTGACTTGCCTAGTTAAATAAAGGTTAAATAATAATACAACATGAAAAACCAGAACCATGCATAATGCACCTTCACTTCAAACAATCTCTCAAGCACAAGCTCGCATGCTAGTGAGTAGCCATCTAATCTTTATATTTCAAGTTTAGCCAACTTGGATCTGTTTGCTAGCTAACAGGGTAGTACAGTTGAATGGTTATGAACACACCCTTCTGTTCGTCTCCAACTGTAAGCATGTCCACTTTGTTCAGATGTTGAAATCTAGTGGCCTGCCTTATTTCTCAGAATGAGATTGAGTGACAATTCTATATATGATTGTGTTTTATGCTTATTGCACACTTATAAAACACAGACTAGACAGCTAGAATAACAGTCTGCGGCTAAAATGCTGCTAGCACTACTTGGTACCAAAATGCCACGCGCGACAACCTTAGCATTCCTTTTCATTGATACTCTGCTCTTTGCACATTTGAGGAATTTAAACATAAAAGGGTTTTGTTAGAGAGGTTAACTTCTCCTCTAGTACAGTAAAATAATGTCTCAATGTGTTTCAGTCTCCATATGACCGATTCTGTTGGACCAAACATCAAATACAAATAGCGAGTTGAAACCACTTGTCAGAGAGGAAGAAGTGATCTCTCATCTTTGTTGTTGTGAGTGGCAGGGGGAAGGGCTTGGTGTGTGGGGGAGGGGCTTGGTGTGTGGGGGAGGGGCATGGTGTGTGGGGGAGGGGCTTGGTGTGTGGGGGAGGGGCATGGTGTGTGGGGGAGGGGCTTGGTGTGTGTGGGGAAGGGCATTGTGTGGGGGGGAGGGGCTTGGTGTGTGTGTGTAAATGGGAAGTTGCACAGTTATAGCAGAAGGAGACGAGACCAAAGACAACATGAGAACAAGTGAACATAAACGCTCATAAAAATAAAAAATATTTAAAAAACTAGATTGTTGCGATACAGGCATTTAGAATATCGTGGGAAAAACATACATTTGAATTCATCAAATTAATTAGATATAAAGCCCAGCCCCAAAAACATGTAGATCTTTTTATAAAAAATTATATATTTCCCTTGAAGGAGTGATGCTAAATGCTCAACTTACCCCACTCACCCCGACATTTAACTGTACTATACTCAACTCTACTGTACTAAACTATACACTTAAAAAAAACTTTTCTGTACTGTACCCTACTGTGATATACTGTACTGTACTCTACTGTGCTCTACCCTAATGTGCTCTACTGTACTGTACCCTACTGTGATATACTGTGCTCTACCCTAATGTGCTCTACTGTACTGTACCCTACTGTGCTCTACTGTACTGTACTCTACTGTGCTCTACTGTACTGTACCCTACTGTGCTCTACTGTACTGTACCCTACTGTGCTCTACTGTACTGTACTCTACTGTGCTCTACTGTACTGTACCCTACTGTGCTCTACTGTACTGTACCCTACTGTGCTCTACTGTACTGTACCCTACTGTGCTCTACTGTACTGTACCCTACTGTGCTCTACTGTACTGTACTCTACTGTGTTATACTGTACTGTATTCTACTGTGCTATACTGTACTGTACTCTACTGTGCTATACTGTACTGTACTCTACTGTGTTATACTGTACTGTACTCTACTGTGCTATACTGTACTGTACTCTACTGTGCTATACTGTACTGTACTCTACTGTGCTATACTGTACTGTACTCTACTGTACTGTGCTGTGATCTACTGTACTCTTCTGTGCTCTACTCTACTCTTCTGTACTGTAATGTACTGTACTCGACTGTGCTCTACTGTACTGTGCTGTGCTCTACTATACTCTACTGTACTCTACTGTGCCCTACTGTACTGTGCCCTACTGTACTGTGCTCTACTGTACTCTACTGTACTGTACTGTGCTGTGCTCTACTGTAATCTACTGTGCTCTACTGTAATCTACTGTGCTATACTCTACTGTGCTCTGTTGTACTCTACTGTACACTACTGTGCTGTGCTGTGCTCTACTGTACTGTACTGTGCTGTGCTCTACTGTACTGTACTGTACTGTACTGTACTGTACTGTACTGTACTGTGCTGTGTTGTGCTCTACTGTACTCTACTGTACTGTGCTGTGCTCTACTATACTCTACTGTACTCTACTGTGCACTACTGTACTGTGCCCTACTGTACTGTGCTCTACTGTACTCTACTGTGCTCCACTGTACTCTACTGTACTGTACTGTGCTGTGCTCTACTGTAATCTACTGTGCTCTACTGTAATCTACTGTGCTATACTCTACTGAACTCTACTGTGCTCTGTTGTACTCTACTGTACACTACTGCACTGTGCTGTGCTCTACTGTACTGTACTGTGCTGTGCTCTAGTGTGCTCTACTGTACTGTACTGTACTGTGATCTACTGTACTGTACTGTGCTGTGCTCTACTGTACTCTACTGTACTCTACTGTGCTGTACTCCACTGTGCTCTACTGTACTGTACTGTGCTGTGCTCTACTGTGCTCTACTGTGCTGTACTGTGCTGTGCTCTACTGTACTCTACTGTACTCTACTGTGCTGTACTCCACTGTGCTCTACTGTACTGTACTGTGCTGTGATCTACTGTACTCTACTGTACTCTACTGTGCTCTACTGTGCTGTGATCTACTGTACTCTACTGTGCTGTACTCCACTGTACTCTACTCTGCTCTACTGTACTGTACTGTGCTGTGATCTACTGTACTCTGCTGTACTCTACTGTGCTCTACTGTACTCTTCTGTGCTCTACTGTGCTCTACTCTACTGTGCTGTGATCTACTGTGCTCTACTCTACTGTACTGTGCTGTGATCTACTGTACTCTAGTCTACTGTGCTCTACTGTACTGCACTATGATCTACTGCAACTGTGGTTTGTGACAACTGTGGTTTGTGACAACTGTGGTTTGTGACTACTATGATTTCCCGTTGTGGCCAATTCAATTGCTGTCATTCTGTTACGGATTGTTTTGTCACCGATTTGGTAAAACCTCTGTTATCTTTTCTGTCTCTGTGACCAGAAATCAAAGCCTTTGCTAATTCCTCATTTTTAAGGATGAAAAATAGTTGAAAAAATATGAATGCCTTCATTTCCGGAAAATATAAACTCTTAGCATTCATTTGACCCCATTTTGATATGCTCCTATAAACTTCAGGTTTGTGCTCATAGGTCCTTTTACATGGAAATGCTCTGCTCTAATGCTGTAGTCCCAGTCCCACACATAGTGAATGTGACTAATAGTCATCCTTATGGAAGGTGACATTAAATGACAGGTTAAGGTTTTATTTACAAAGCTGAGGCCTCAGTGTAGTGACTCGTGGTTTACTAACGTCACCAGGGGGAGAACGGTAACACAGCACTGGGGAGGGGAACACACACACACACACACACACACACACACACACACACACACACACACACACACACACACACACACACACACACACACACACACACACACACACACATGCACACACACTTACTCAAGCCCTCAACACATTCCACACTCCTCTACTGCCATATGCTGTGTCCCTACGGCCAAACCTGAAGTCTACAGCAACATGGCGGATTGTAAAACAGGGTCTCCTCTGACACAGGCAGGGGCTGGGGGTTGAGGGTCAGGGGTTATGGGTCGGAGGCAGTAGCAGAATGGTAACAGGAGGTGTGTGTGTGTGTGAGATAGTTAGATTCTTAAGGCAGGTGTCACAGCAGTGGTCCAGGCATAACCTCCTAAATCACTCCTCTTCTGACACACACTCTACGGGGCGTCGCTCCATGTGTTACTGCTGGGCCCTATTCATCCCCTCTCAGTGTGCATGTGCGCGTGTGTGCGCGTGTGTGCGTGGGTGTGTGAGTGTGTGTGTGTGTTCTGTCAGGGAGACAGAGCAGCGCAGGTGAAGTACAGACAGACACTACAGATAGCCCAGACATCGTGGCACGGTCCGTAAACACATCAAGCCTCTCACCTTACCCGCTCCTCACCCATTCCCCACACCACGTCCTCACCTATTCCCCACACCACGTCCTCACCCATTCCCCACACCACGTCCTCACCTATTCCCCACACCACATCCTCAACCATTCCCCACACCACGTCCTCACCTATTCCCCACACCACATCCTCACCCATTCCCCACACCACGTCCTCACCCATTCCCCACACCACGTCCTCACCCTTTCCCCTCACCCTGTCCTCACCCATTCCCCTCACCCCGTCCTCACCCCTTCCCCTCACCCTGTCCTCACCCCTTCCCCTCACCCTGTCCTCACCCCTTCCCCTCACCCTGTCCTTACCCTGTCCTCACCCCTTCCCCTCACCATGTCCTCACCCTGTCCTTACCCCTTCCCCTCACCCTGTCCTCACCCCTTCCCCTCACCCAGTCCTCACCCCTTCCCCTCACCCTGTCCTCACCCCTTCCCCTCACCCTGTCCTTACCCTGTCCTCACCCCTTCCCCTCACCATGTCCTCACCCTTCCCCTCACCATGTCCTCACCCTTCCCCTCACCATGTCCTCACCCTTCCCCTCACCCTGTCCTCACCCTTCCCCTCTCCCTGTCCTCACCCTTCCCCTCACCCTGTCCTCACCCTTCCCCTCACCCTGTCCTCACCCTTCCCCTCTCCCTGTCCTCACCCTTCCCCTCACCCTGTCCTCACCCTTCCCCTCACCCTGTCCTCACCCTTCCCCTCACCCTGTCCTCACCCTTCCCCTCTCCCTGTCCTCACCCTTCCCCTCACCCTGTCCTCACCCTTCCCCTCACCCTGTCCTCACCCTTCCCCTCACCCTGTCCTCACCCTTCCCCTCTCCCCCTCTGCTTTCTGGCCCATCTTCACACACATCCATGCAACACGGATGCACACAATATAAACTCACTCACGGCATCTGCTCTTGCAGTGACTCGGTCGTTTGTGCTCGTTTGTTTGTTTGTTTATTTAAAGTGATTTAAGGTTGGGATCCACCTTAATCAACCAAGTTTTTAGTGGTATGACATCTGATGGCTAATAATGAGGCAAATAGCAGTGCTTTTGCTGTTAGTTTTAAACAGTTTTTTGGTGAAATGCACCAAACAAGCCATCAACCTAAACCCTGAATGGATATGTCGCGACCACGAGACGCAGATATCACACACAAAAGATGTCCTGCTTAACCTCCGACCCTTTGCTGCAAGCTTACACTTACACTACAATACCACAATCACCATGTTCCCAAGAGAAGGCTTCCTTGCTGCAAGCATGACGAGCTACAGGCTTTTTACCCAATACCTTTCTGAGTACTGACAATCCTGCCTGATCTGTCCATCTGAGACCTGGCTTACGGAACAGGACCCCGAATCTGTTGTGGAGCTAAAATGGACAGAAACATCAACTCTGGTAAGAGAAATGCTGCCACGGGAAATAAATCAGGTCCGACAATATATTGTTTACATAGCCCTCTCCGCTGACACCCAAACAGCTTTTCCAGGCTGAGACGGAGTCACCTAAAGCAGCAAAGCTGATCATGGGAGACTTTAACATGTGCAGTCTATCTGAACATTTACCATCATACAGTACCAGCAATATGTCATACGTCCCATCCGAAATAAAGCCTGTTGGACCTCTGTTATGGTAACATCCCAGGTGAAGCCTGTTCGGACCTCTGTTATGGAAACATCCCAGGTGAAGCCTGTTGGGACCTCTGTTATGGTAACATCCCAGGTGAAGCTTGTTCGGACCTCTGTTATGGTAACATCCCAGGTGAAGCCTGTTTGGACCTCTGTTATGGAAACATCCCAGGTGAAGCCTGTTCGGACCTCTGTTATGGAAACATCCCAGGTGAAGCCTGTTGGGACCTCTGTTATGGAAACATCCCAGGTGAAGCCTGTTGGGACCTCTGTTATGGTAACATCCCAGGTGAAGCCTGTTGGGACCTCTGTTATGGAAACATCCCAGGTGAAGCCTGTTGGGACCTCTGTTATGGTAACATCCCAGGTGAAGCCTGTTGGGACCTCTGTTATGGTAACATCCCAGGTGAAGCCTGTTGGGACCTCTGTTATGGAAACATCCCAGGTGAAGCCTGTTGGGGCCTCTGTTATAGAAACATCCCAGGTGAAGCCTGTTGGGACCTCTGTTATGGAAACATCCCAGGTGAAGCCTGTCTGGACCTCTGTTATGGTAACATCCCAGGTGAAGCCTGTTGGGACCTCTGTTATGGAAACATCCCAGGTGAAGCCTGTTGGGGCCTCTGTTATAGAAACATCCCAGGTGAAGCCTGTTGGGACCTCTGTTATGGAAACATCCCAGGTGAAGCCTGTCTGGACCTCTGTTATGGTAACATCCCAGGTGAAGCCTGTTGGAACCGCTTTTCAGATTTTGCAAGGTGTCATGGGAATTATGACTCACACTTTGGTAGTCAAATTCTTACCATGTCCATTATTAAAATAGGATTTCCTGCATATAGAAATGACAGTTTTTGTTTTCAACATTCATCACAGGCAACTTAAACTTTATTCAAACAGTTGAGAGTATTTGTCTCCTAAGCAGACTCTCCAGTATCATTGTCACTTCAGAGCTGTGTGTTTTACAGATGGCAGAGCACCAGTGTGGGACTAATACATGGAATTGGCACCAGGGAAAGCAAGGTGTCTTATTTGTGATAAAGATGTAAGCATGGGGTCAGCAACGGCTAAATAAATAAAAACACCAACCTGTGGAATCACCTTAAGAACACGCATCCAAAAGACCATCATTTGTAGTATATTAAGTTAAAATAAAAGTGTTCATTGTTCATTCAGTATTGTTGCAATTGTCATTATTACAAAAATGTATATATATATATATCTACATTTTAAAAATCGTCCGATTAATTGGTATCAGCCTTTTTTTGTCTTCCAATAATCGGTATCGTTATCGGCATTGAAAAATCATAATCGGTCGACCTCCAGTTCAGATCATAACATTGTTCAGATCATCACAGTCTACAAACAGCGACTGCAGCAAGAGAAGGCCAAAAAAAGAAACTCCTGAAGCTACTGAAGCCCTCCAGGCCTGTTTCCAGTCCACTGGCTGATGGACAGCGCCAACGACCTGGAAGAGACAGCGGATACTGGCTCTGAGTACAGTACATCAGTTTCTGGGAGGATCTCGTTGTTCCCAAAAAGAAAGACGACATCTTCCCAATAATAAACCGTGGGTGAATCAGGAATTTAAAAAACTCCTCAAAAAAATCAAATGGTCCAGATGGAGTCAGCAACAAGGCAATGTGGACATGTGCAGACCAGCTCGCACTACCATTCCAGAAGCTGTTCCAGCTGTCACTGGAAAGCGGGATAATTCCAGACTTATGGAAAAAGTTGTGGATTGTCAAAAAAAAAACATCAGGCCAAAGGTAAAGAACAACGTAGCCCTGACATACAGTATGTATCTATGAAATGTTTAGCATTTTTGTTCTCAAAATATCTTCTCACTGGTGTCTCATCCCAACTAGATCCAAACCAGTTCACCTACCGTGCCTCCAGGGGCGTTGATGATGCGTTACTGGTCATGCTGAACAACATCTACGATGACTTAGAAAAGGCAAATAGCCAAGTGAAAATTGTATTTATTGACTTCAGTAGCGTGTACAAAACCATCCAACTCCACCTACTGGTGGATAAGCTGGTGAATTTAGGTGTCAACTCTCTACTGATCAAGTGGACTAATAGTTTCCTTGTGAAGCGCATTCAACAAGTGAAGTTTAACTCCACCATCTCCACATCTAGACCGGTGAATATGGGAACCCCTCAAGGTTGGGTACTTTCACCAATCCTGTACACCAGTGGAGGCTGCTGAGGGGAGGACGGCTCATAATAATGTCTGGAACGGAGCAAATGGAATGGCATCAAACCATATGTTTGATGTATTCGATACCATTCCACTGACTCCGCTTCACGAGCCTGTCCTCCCCAATTAAGGTGCCACCAACCTCCTGTGCTGTACACACTGTACACAAACGATTGTCACGCCTCTGACCCAGCCCACAAATTCTTTGAATATGCAGATGACACTGCTGTTATAGGGTTTCCTCCACCCAGACCAAACGTCTCTTGAAGGTTTTGACAGGAAAATGGTGCGCAGATAGCCTTCTTGAAATAAACGCTAAGAAAACAAAAGAGATGGAAATTGATGTTGAAAGGAATAAAAATGCACTATCGTCTACTAAGATCAACAGGAATCAGTCCATAGAGTGACCACATAAATACCTGGGAATATAAATAGTCAATACATTGAAATTCAATGACCGAGCCCTGGCAAAGGCAAAGAAACTGCAACAGAGAATGTTAATGTTGATCGCCATATCCTACAGATGTTTTACAAATCTGTCCTGCAGAGTATTCTGTCTTTTGGTTTGATATACAAGACCAAGTCATGCTTTAGCACTTGATCAAGACGGCAGGAAGGATAATTGTTTTAGACCAAGGACGAGCCACCAGCCTGTGAACAAACCTCATCCTCCAAAAACTTGAAAGCATGTTACAGGACAGTACCCATCGCCTTCACTCAAACCTCTGTCATAACAGCAGCTGGACAAGGGGAAGGAGACTCCTTCAAAAGAACTTCAGAACAGATAGATATGGGCACTCTTTTATTCCGACGGCCATTAGGCTCTACCATGCATAGTCTATTGGTCCCTTGAGTGGACAGCATATTGCACTTTCACTGTAAATATGTGGGCTATCACACTTTCAAATACATTTTATTGTGTATTATTCTGTGTTTTTATGTTTTATGTCCGGCCTTTTTAAGCACACGACCAAATGAATTTCTCCCGGTGGGATAATAAAGTTGACATGAATCTGAAATTGTCCACTCACTCATAAATTGGAACATCCATATACTCACTCACTGTATACACAGACAGCCCCGGTACACTGTATGTACACAGTGTTACATGAGGTACTTACTTTATTCTGATGACAAAAATACACAAACACAGTGTTTAATAAAAGGAACCCAACATAGTCTTAGATCAGAAAGATATGTGTGTGTGTGTGTGTGTGTGTGTGTGTGTGTGTGTGTGTGTGTGTGTGTGTGTGTGTGTGTGTGTGTGTGTGTGTGTGTGTGTACGTGTGTGTGTTGTGTACAGTAGGTGGATGTTGATACAGCAGCCTGCCTGTCACCATATTGATGTTCAGAGAGATATGTCCCTGTCTCTCTACTCCTATCTGTCACTATAGTGACTAACCCAGTGACAGCCACATTGACCTATCAGTGTTTCTAGCTGTCAGGGGAGGAGGGGACTGGGAGGGACCAACACGCCTCTCCAACCTCCTGGGCTGCGACAGCGATAGAGCGATAGAGAGATAGAGAGAGACACATAGAGAAAGAAATGTAAACTATGAATATTCACCTTGCACTTTGTCTCCTGTACCTCATAGTCAAGAAGTAGCAATCACAATCACGAGGAGCTGAATTCAACATAACCATACTCTCACACACTATGGTGTGTATCAGTGTGTTTGTGTGTTCCTCCCTGTCTCCTGCCTGCTGAGCATCAGTATTAGTCGTATTGATGTAAGTGTTAAAGCAGCAGAGAGGAGCTCAGAGACAGACACAGTGAAATCCCTTTTGGTGGCCCCTCTGCTAAGGCAGGATCGATACACACACACGTATACACACACTGACGGAGGGTCCCAATAGCTTCGCTATCAATTCTCATTTCATCTACTACCAGTGAACACACCTACAGTAGTTAGAAACACACACACATGGCCCCCTCAGGGCAGGAGCTATCAGTTGGATCTCAGCATGATAGATCACTGCAGTTGTGGTGAAGTTCACACTGTTTCATTAACCACACCAACACGCTCGTAAACACACCCACGTATGCTCATAATGGATTATTGGTCAAAGAAACATTCACTTCAGGACAATACAGACATGAAGCTCATTCAGGGGTAGACAAACAGGCTAAGTGCTCTTCAATAAGTCTCCTTCTGTGAGTGTAGGCCTACCATTATGTGTATTCAGTACAGACCTTCAGTACAGAGTCTGATAGATTCTCTCTCCCTCTCTCCTCTCTCATCCCCAGCCACTGTGTCTCCATTCAGTAGTGTTTCAGAGTCATTGAGACAAAGGGATTTAATACAGAATGGGGCTCTCTAACATCATTCATCATAACCACCACTTTGGCTGAAAGCGGTAGAGAATATAGAGAGGAAAGGGAAAGAGAGAGGAGAGGTCCTAAAGTTGTAACCTTTATAGGGGGAGGAGAGGTGCTATAGTTGTAGTCTTTATAGGGAGAGGAGAGGTCCTAGAGTTGTAGTCTTTATAGGGAGAGGAGAGGTCCTAGAATTGTAGTCTTTATAGGGAGAGGGGAGGTTCTAGAGTTGTAGTCTTTATAGGGAGAGGAGAGGACCTAGAGTTGTAGTCGTTATATGGAGAGGAGAGATCCTAGAGTTGTAGTCTTTATATGGAGAGGAGAGATCCTAGAGTTGTAGTCTTTATAGGGAGAGGAGATATCCTAGAGTTGCAGCCTTTATAGGGAGAGGAGAGGTCCTAGAGTTGTAGTCTTTATAGGGAGAGTAGAGATCCTAGAGTTGTAGTCTTTATAGGGAGAGGAGAGACCCTAGAGTTGTAGTCTAAATAGGGAGAGGAGAGATCCTAGAGTTGTAGTCTAAATAGGGAGAGTAGAGATCCTAGAGTTGTAGTCTTTATAGGGAGAAGAGAGGTCCTAGAGTTGTAGTCTTTATAGGGAGAGGAGAGGTCCTAGAGTTGTAGTCTTTATATGGAGAGAAGATATCCTAGAGTTGTAGTCTTTATAGGGAGACGAGATATCCTAGAGTTGTAGCCTTTATAGGGAGAGGAGATATCCTAGAGTTGTAGCCTTTATATGGAGAGGAGAGATCCTAGAGTTGTAGTCTTTATAGGGAGAGAAGATATCCTAGAGTTGTAGCCTTTATAGGGAGAGGAGATATCCTAGAGTTGTAGCCTTTATAGGGAGAGGAGATTTCCTAGAGTTGTAGTCTTTATAGGGAGAGGAGAGGTCCTAGAGTTGTAGTCTTTATAGGGAGAGGAGAGGTCCTAGAGTTGTAGTCTTTATATGGAGAGAAGATATCCTAGAGTTGTAGTCTTTATAGGGAGAGTAGAGATCCTAGAGTTGTATTCTTTATAGGGAGAGTAGAGGACCTCTTTATTAGTGGCTCTATGGTCTGGAAACATCCATCACAGGCTAAAAGACATCTGAAGAGAGGGCACAAGCACACGTACAGACACACAAACATGCACACACACACACACACACACACACACACACACACACACACACACACAGTCCCCCCGGCGACCCCCTGTAATGACAGAGTGAGGTGACGGAGTGAAAGGCCTTCTGATGGATGGATTGGCTTTAATCACATTTAATCAGCTACGTCCTGGAATAGTGATGAACAGCCCTTTCACTGGGAGAGAAAGGCCAGAGAGAGAGAGAGAGAGAGAGAGAGAGAGAGACTAAAAAGAAGAGAGAGAGGAGAAAACACTAAACTTCAATCCCACCAAACTATTCAACATGTAACTGAGTGTTAGGTTCAAGTAACAACTCAACACAACACCAGGTGTTAAGTGGAGATGTGTGTTCCTCTACACCTCACACTACATGCTGCTGCAATGTCAACCACCACATACCCAGGGGAGGCCTAGCCCTGGGAGAGAGACTTGACTGGCCTCCTCACGCTCACTCTCTTCCCCGTTCCTCATCCCCTCTCTCCTAGAACATAGCCCCTGCCCTGGAAGGTGACAGGGAACTGATGGCTGGGTTAGCGGGAGTAGGGAGGAGGCCCGAAGGGTTGATGGGCTGTAGGGCTGATGGGTTAGGGGCAAGTACGGAGGAGGCTGTAGGGCTGATGGGTTAGGGGCTAGTACGGAGGAGGCTGTGGGGCTGATGGGTTAGGGGCTAGTACGGAGGAGGCTGTAGGGCTGATGGGTTAGGGGCTAGGAGGCTGTAGGGCTGATGGGTTGGGTTACGGAGGAGGCTGTAGGGCTGATGGGTTACACGGAGGAGGCTGTGGGGCTGATGGGTTAGGGGCTAGTATGGAGGAGGCTGTAGGGCTGATGGGTTAGGGGGCGGAGGAGGCTGTAGGGCTGATGGGTTAGGGGCTAGTACGGAGGAGGCTGTGGGCTGATGGGTTAGGGGCTAGTACGGAGGAGGCTGTGGGGCTGATGGGTTAGGGGCTAGTACGGAGGAGGCTGTAGGGCTGATGGGTTAGGGGCTAGTACGGAGGAGGCTGTAGGGCTGATGGGTTAGGGGCTAGGAGGCTGTAGGGCTGATGGGTTAGGGGCTAGTACAGAGGAGGCTGTAGGGCTGATGGGTTAGGGGCTAGTACAGAGGAGGCTGTGGGGCTGATGGGTTAGGGGCTAGGAGGCTATAGGGCTGATGGGTTAGGGGCTAGTACGGAGGAGGCTGTGGGGCTGATGGGTTAGGGGCCAGCAGGGAAGAGGCTGGAGCTGAGGACAATACTGTTACAGTCAAGCTGAACACTGGATGAATGGGCTGAGGAAAGCATGGGGCAACTGGAATGTCCCCCTACTGGGTCCACACATGGTGATTCGCTCTGGCCCCATGAGCGTGCAAAACACACACACACACACAAACACAACCAAACACACAAACCCCCTACAGCACCCCTGCCAGCTGGACAATGAGAGAGGGGCCTCCCTTTAGTGGCTCCCACAGAACCAGAGAACCCTGTCAGAGAACGTTGTGCTTCCTGAACCTGGGAAAACCCAACTAGAACAGCTTACACAGTCCAACGATAGAACTATAGAGTTGAACAGGCAAATGGCTGTAGATTTCATAGTTCAGTAGCAGAGCTATGTTACACACTCCAATGTAGAGGTCAGAACTGTGGGTTACTGCTCTACTCACTCCCTCAATAGGGAAACAGGAATGCTATGGTTTGGTATGTTCCACATGGCACAACAGCCTCCCTATTTTCTCCCTTCCAATCTTTCCCCCTTTCCCATAACTCATGTTCTCGTGCCAGTGAGACTGTTCTCCTCTTCTTTAATGTTTTTATAGAGCCATAAATAAATGGTACATTAATGGCTCCAGTGTGACTGATGGAGGAGAGGAGGAGTGGAGTGTAGGGGTGTGAAAGTTTAAATTACAATGGGATCATTAACATTTTTAAAAAATCCCTTACCGAAATATATGTAGCAAAAAAAAAATACAACATTTTGATCACAGTGCAGTTATCACAAAACTACCACTAACAAACAGGTCGGAATCATCATCACAAAGGGAACATGTTTAAATAAGTACCTGATGCAACAATCCTGTAACATTAGTTATTTGCCACGGATGTCAAACGCTACGCACATCATCGTCGTTAACAGTTGAAAAATGCCAGAGACTGAGACAGGCAAGTGACAGTCCTGAATGGCAATACTTTTACATTAAATTTGAAGTTAAATGAGAAGGTGGTGAAATAAATGCGAACTGTGGCAGTACAGGTGGAATGCGTAACCATCTGAAAGGGAGGCACTGTGACTCAACCTGTTGCTGGCAGCAGTCCCTTGTGATAAGGGACGGAGTGAGAAAATCACAGTGCTGATTAGAGAAATGATTGTAGCTGATATGCAGCCATCGTCAATGGTCGAGGATGTTGTCTTCACTGCCCTGATGCCTGAATACATATCTAGAACCAGACTATAAGATGCAATATGGAAAAACCGTGACGGCCTGGATGGAGAAATTGCTCTGCAAGCGTGAGCCCTCAAACACCATAAGGGGCATTAACAACAGATTGTTGGAGGTCTATGAACATGCTGTCATACATCACTGCAACAAGCCATCACATTGATGAGACGTGGGACATGAAGTCACATGTACTGACACATGGAGGAGAGACACAGCAGAAAACCTAAAACGGCATTAACTACCATCGTTGCTGAGTGGGCGACAATAGTAAGGCGAGTGCCATCTGGTAAGTAGCCAGAACTGCAGTACATTGTTAGATTGAACTGCATTGCCCCCTAGTGGTCATAGTTAGGATCATATCTGAATTGTGAATTCACGTCATTTTACGATTTTCTCTTATCGTTTAAACAATGAAAAAAAATGCAGTTAAAATGTTAAGATCAATTTTACAAATGCCATATCCCTAGTGGAGTGATAGATGGCATCATTACAACCCGGCACAGCTCACTTAGTGTCAAACACATCTCCTGAAGATGAGATAACTTCCAGCCTGGACATAGAGCGTATATCGGCCACCTCCTGAAGATGAGATAATCCCAGCCTGGAACTGTTGGCTTTGTGCTTTTCTATTGAAGTATTCCTGACTTCCCCCAATGACTAATCCCTAACCTTACCACCCACCCACACGGAGGGAGGCATCATTTTAATTAGCTCATTTACACTGTGTTATTGTTCAAACACCTGCAGACGATTATTTGCAGCGTGTCAGTGAGAAGAAAAGGGAAGAGAGGATAAGTGTTGGTGATAATCACCATTGATCCCCAGTATGGAGCCGGCATCACATCACCACTGTTCTCAACGCTCAGGGAGGATTTAGAAAGGGACCAAACACACCTCCTGAAGATGAGATAACTTCCAGCCTGGACACTGCTGTAGAGCGGGCCATGTATATCGATACACTGTCAAACACACAGGCCATAGTAGTGGACACAAACTCACAAGTACAGAAAGACATATACATAAATGGAGCGAGAGACACACACATCTCTCTCAGCATAGCAAATCAGCAGTGATCATCTCATGGCAGTAACTTTTCAGCTGGGGCAGAGGCAGGCTCAAACTGACAGATGAAATTATATTCATTCATCTGAATAAAACATTAGTAATCAAAAGGGCTATGCAACCATGATTAATATATGACATTGTAATTAACACCTTAGTTTCAATATAATTATATGCAGGGATAGCGTGTGTGTGTGTGTGTGTGAGAGAGAGACAAGCTCTCAGTCTCAATGCAGAATCAGACATTCATCCAAATTCTCCAAACGTCAAATTTGAAAGTTAAGGGTTAAGTTTAGGCACTCATTCCGAATGTTGAAGGTAAGGGTTAAGGTTAAAGTGTCCACGACTGGGATTGAACACACACCCTTCTGACCCAGAGTCATGGGACTACCCCCACTCACCATCCCCATCCACAAAACTCTAGCACAGCGGTCACCAACCGGTCCATCTCTTTCTGTAAAAGATAAACTACGATGAAGCCTTGCATTGTCATGTCTTTTTGTTGTTTAGTTCTGTTGTCGGTAGGTGCACTTCATTCAGCAGACCTAGTGCTGGGAAGACAAAGTGTTCCCATGTTGAACCATTTCATGTGTCTGAAGGTAGAACTCCACCTACCAGGCAGGGCCAGAGAGCAAATGAAGTGCACCTATAGGCCTACCACTGGGCAATCAGATAGCTCAGATTCAAATCAAAATCAAATCAAATTGTATTTGTCACATGCGCCGAATACAACAGGTGTAGACTTTACAGTGAAATGCTTCCTTACAAGCCCTTAACCAACAGTGCAGTTCAAGAAGAAGAACATATTTACCAAGTAGACTAAAATAAAAAGTAATAATAAAAGTAACACAATAAGAATTAACGAGGCCTCAGTGGTGGTCGGTGCCGTTTAAGATGAGGGAGGAGGACAGCTCAAAGTAACATTGATAGGTTGAGGCTAATACATGAGGTTGTTACAACCTAGCCTATGAATGAAAGTTTACAACGTTGAGAGAATTTTGAGTAACCAAGGTAACATTTGAACATCTTGGCCATGTTCTGTTATAATCTCCACCCGGCACAGCCAGAAGAGGACTGGCCACCCCTCATAGCCTGGTTCCTCTCTAGGTTTCTTCCTAGGTTTTGGCCTTTCTAGGGAGTTGTTCCTAGCCACCGTGCTTCTACACCTGCATTGCTTGCTGTTTGGGGTTTTAGGCTGGGTTTCTGTACAGCACTTTGAGATATCAGCTGATGTACGAAGGGCTATATAAATACATTTGATTTGATATGATTTGAACAGACAGTGCCACATTCAATACTGCCTCCCTTGCACTCTCTTGTCTGCATCTAGCTGATCTAGTGTGTAATCATCAGTCCAACATTTGCAAACAAGAGTTTCTATTGGACAAATGCAGGTATGTTGATTCCAGTTTCATTCCGTTTGCTTCCATCTAAGAAATGTTTTTCAACAAAATTGTCTCAATGAATACACGCCTGATCACACTCAAACACAGTTCACTTTCACAACAGCCACATACAAACAGCTTGTTGTATATATATATATATATATATATATATATATATATATATATATATATATACTGTATATATATATTTCCTTCTCGCGTCTATCTATGCGCTCTTCTCCTCTCACCTTTTCTCCTCTGCTTGTGGACTTCAGTGCACAACACACCTTCCCAAGCCAAACATTTATATCATGACCGCTAACCACTACACACAGCCTACATCATTGTCACCACATAGTCAACATAGCTACTAGAACTAACGCATTACTAAACCCGCTACAATCATACTGTACAAAGTACATTAAGCAACAAGATGTTTAGCAGTTACACCGGCGGGCCCCAGTGGCAATACATTTATAAAATCAAAAGATTACCTTGACTTGGAAGAGTTTGAATGTTGGATAGCCATAGCCAGCTAGCTAACATAGCATCCCTTTCTATTTGAGCCTGGTGTTTGAGTAGGCTAAACTAGCTAGCTGCTTTAGACTCCAGCTAAGTGAAAGTGAAAAAAAACCTATACTACGAAATATAGCTAGCTCTCACTTGCTTCTCCTTAATTTTGGAATAAATGTATTTGTTCAAAACTGTTGAACTATTGTGTTTCTCTCTCTTTGAGTAAACTGCTCACCACCTTTTATGCAGTGCAGTGCTAGATTAATTATCTGATCCTTTGTCAGTTCATGCTGCAAGAGCTCTGATAGGTTGGAGGACATCCTTCAGAAATGGTCATAATTACATAATTAAGTCTATGGAATGGAGTGAGAACCATGAGCCTCTTAGGTTTTGTCAATGTACCCAGAGGAGGACAGAGGACAGAAGCTAACTCTCCTCCGGCTACACCATGGCGCTACCCTACAGAGTGCTGTTGAGGCTACTGTAGACCTTCATTGCAAAACAATGTGTTATAATAAATTATTTGGTGACATGTGAATATATTTAGTACAGTTTTATCTAAAAAGGATAACTTTAACGTTTCAACGTTTGTTTTATTCACTGATGAGGATGGTCCTCCCCTTCCTCCTCTGAGGAGCCTTCACTGCTCAGATTACTGTCTGCAAAGTGTCCTTGGGCCATAGGCTGTAAAAAGAAGCCTCGAACGCACAGCAAAGTTGATACTGTGAGATTTCAAAAATTGTAAAACCATGACTAAAAGAGATTTAATGAATACAGCAAAGAGCTGTAAGATCAGGTTTAAGTTGTTATTCAGTACTGTCAACACTTTGTGCAACACTTTTATTAGCCATAAAAGGTGCATTCTCCCTACTTCCACCCACACTAAAACCAGCAATGCAGCTGCAATGAATGAGTATAGCAGAGTGTTTCGATAAGCTTGCGTTGTTATTATTAGTGGCTTGGGTCTTTTTTTATATCAAGGAATATTTCACTTTCTCTGGCCGTAGGAGTAACAACAGGAATTGGTGCATGAGGCAGAAATAATGCGGTGCAACGAGTTTCGCCATCAGCTGGAAGACTGTCCCCTTTTCTCAGAGGAGGGAGAGCAGAGGGATGGTGAGTCGGGTGAGAGGCAGCCTCACCTGCTCTTTCCCTCCCCTCAGACTGACAATCAGTCCAGTACATTTTTTTTTTGAAACAAATTATTATGCTCACTCAGCGCTGCCTCACATGTTATACAACAAATGATCTACTACCAGTGTGATGATATTCCTACAATTATCTACAAATATAATTGCAAAGTGGTCTGAGAAGAACAACACTGGCAGGGCAATTCAAGCATAGCCGAGATATAGTGATAATGTATTGGGCCTATAGCCTAGTGCACAAATCTCATTGCTACAGAACTGTTTTTAATAGGTTCATGTTGCATAGGCTTATGATTAAGTGATGTTTAAAAAAACATCTGAGCGGTAGATCTCAGCTTGCTTTTGGACTCAGAAAGTGATCTTGACTCAGAAAAGGTTGGCGACTATAGTTCTAGCAAAACGCAAGCCTACTTGATGGTAATAGCGCTCACTGTTGTCCCTAGTGGCCGGTTTTGAAGGCAATTCCCGACATCAGAACATGGGTAGATGTCCAATTTCGACGTCAATCTTGAACTATCTCCCTGGTGTGTGTGTGTGTGTGTGTGTGTGTGTGTGTGTGTGTGTGTGTGTGTGTGTGTGTGTGTGTGTGTGTGTGTGTGTGTGTGTGTGTGTGTGTGTGTGTGTGTGTGTGTGTGTGTGTGTGTCAATCAGACAGTAGCATGGTAAGTACATACAGATGATAGTTAGCAGGCTGTAACCTTTTAGGTCCTATTTAAATGTAAATCAATGGATGAATTGGATCTTCCCTGTTAAGACTGCAGAGTCATCAACACCACCTACACCAATTACCCTGTCAACGAGCTGTCACCATAACAACGCAATATGACATGAGACAAGAACACACACACACACACATACCACGATAGCTACACACACCAGTACACACAAGAGAAGCTACAGTACGGCAGGAATGAAAAGGTGAAGCAATTCATTGGAAAGGAGGAGTGAAGTAGGGAAGAGAGGAACTGTTAGACCAGGGAGTGGCCTACACTTCTCTCCCCTTGACAAACGCCGTCCACCCTGGACTTGAACAGGCAGAGGTGAAAATGCAGCTGGGGGTGGAAGAATTCCTCTTGGACATTCCTCCCTGGCATTTAGTTCTCCATGTCTGCCCCCTCACCCTCAGTTGTGTGTCGTATGGACCCATCTCACATACAGTGTCCGCTGTTAAAGGTCAGTGCTCATCTGTGCATCATCTCAACCTTTAAAGGTTGGCCTCCTATGCCCCTCTATAACTGCCAGACACTTCACAGACAAGAGAGAGAGAGAGAGAGAGAGAGAGAGAGAGAGAGAGAGAGAGAGAGAGAGAGAGAGAGAGAGAGAGGGAGAGAAAGAGAGAGAGAGAGAGAGAGAGAGAGAGAGAGAGAGAGGGGAGAGAGTCAGAGAGAGAGCAGAGAGAGAGGGAGAGAGAGAGAGAGAGAGAGAGAGAGAGAGAGAGAGAGAGAGAGAGAGAGACCACACAGAAAGACAACAGATGGAGAGACATTGTGTATGACTGTGTAAGAGAGAAGGTCGTGGGGTGATAGTCACAAAGGCAGAGCTGCTGTATAGAGCCATGTCACAACTTTTTGCTCTAGGTCCAGGAGAGATGGAGAGATAGAAGGAAGAAGGGGATGACTTAATAGAGAGGGATGTGAAACAGCTTAATTCTGAAGAGGATCTACCAAGAAATAGATCTAAAATAACCACTAAATCTCTCCTTAGAAGACCTTTAGTCCAGGGTTATGTTCATTACCTCTAGTCCAGGGTTACATTCATTACCTCTAGTCCAGGGTTTTTTTCACTACCTCTAGTCCAGGGTTACGTTCATTACCTCTAGTCCAGGGTTATGTTCATTACCTCTAGTCCAGGGTTATGTTCATCACCTCTAGTCCAGGGTTATGTTCATTACCTCTAGTCCAGGGTTATGTTCATTACCTCTAGTCCAGGGTTATGTTCATTACCTCTAGTCCAGGGTTATGTTCATTACCTCTAGTCCAGGGATATGTTCATTACCTCTAGTCCAGGGTTATGTTCATTACCTCTAGTCCAGGGTTATGTTCATTATCTCTAGTCCAGGGTTATGTTCATTACCTCTAGTCCAGGGTTATGTTCATTACCTCTAGTCCAGGGTTATGTTCATTACCTCTAGTCCAGGGTTATGTTCATTACCTCTAGTCCAGGGTTATGTTCATTACCTCTAGTCCAGGGTTATGTTCATTACCTCTAGTTCAGGGTTATGTTCATTACCTCTAGTTCAGGGTTATGTTCATTACATCTAGTCCAGTGTTATGTTCATTACATCTAGTCCAGGGTTATGTTCATTACCTCTAGTCCAGGGTTATGTTCATTACATCTAGTCCAGGGTTATGTTCATTACCTCTAGTCCAGGGTTATGTTCATTACCTCTAGTCCAGGGTTATGTTCATTAGGTGACGATACCTGAGGTTATCCAGAACATTCCATTTTATTTTCAGTTTCAAAGCTTTGTCTCTCATTTATTCTTACTGAACACAGTCATGTCGTTTCTGACTCAGAGAGAGAGAGTGTGGTTCTTGTCTCTCCTCCACCATCCCTCCATCCTTTCTTCCCCAGATCTCTCCTCCTCCATCCCCTCTTCCCCAGATCTCTCCTCCTTCATCCCTTTTCCCCCAGATCTCTCCTCCTTCATCCCTTTTCCCCCAGATCTCTCCTCCTTCATCCCTTTTTCCTCAGGTTGACCAGTCTCTACACATGGCTGGTCTGGGCATGCTCTGTTGTGTTTGGCATTCAGACTGGAGAGACGGCTAAAGGCCTGATCACTGAGGCTTGACCGGCTTTAATCAGCTGAGGACACGCACACCCCCACACCCTCACACACACACACTGCTCTCCCCAGAGTGATGCATGTACTGAGGAACTAACTGCATCCTTGGGTCGTACTTGTTTTCCGGCTGGTGGAGACAAAAGGAAAGGTCTCTCCTCTCGTTTATTCTGTGATCTGTCCCTTCCGCCACAATTCAGCGTGACGGTGACATTTTCCCCCGCCTGCTGATTGGACAGAGTGGGGTGTGTGACACTACCACACTGTCACACGGAGAGACGTGTCCTCTCACCATGGAGGTCATCATGTCTTTCTCTTTCCCCCTCTCTCCCATGGCTCCACCTCACTGCCTACGTTCTTTTCACACACAGATCCCAGTGGAGCGTTACCTACAGACCTCATTTAAAGATTTAGGAGACAAACAATACAACCAGCACAGTTCTCACAGCAAGGACAAGGACACACAGGCACATATCTCAAACTGCAGTGAGTTGGAAGTGGGGTTTGACATTGCCAGCTGAGGGATACAGTACTGTAGAATGTTACTTCTGCTCTCAGCTCTCCATCTGTAACCCTGCTGCATATTCTGATTAATGGTTGTTGAAGCGCCAACCTAAAACGGACATCGCTAAGCAACATTTCCTGCTGGTTGCTTACCTCAACATTTCTCTATAAACCAGACATCCACGTTCCAGAAATGCAGGCCTCACAGGGGCAATACAGGCAGAGGAGGATTCACAAGCCCTGCAGCCTCAATGGACTACTAATTAATAACAGTCCTGTCAGAAATCACACAGCAGACAATCAGAGCTACAGAGGCCTCCCTTGTCTCCCCCTTACCTCCCCCTGTCTCCCACGTACCTCCCCTGTGTTTATCAGATAGAGCCGGTCTCCCCCTGTTCTGGGTGAGTGTGAGGTTGTGTCCTGCTGTCACAGCTACTACACTCTCATCCATCTCTGTCACCCCCCCTCTACCCTGCGCCCCACCCAGGACTGGGGTCCCCCAAACAAACACCCCTACATTTCTATCTCAAACCCCTCCATCTATCTCCTTCTACCCTCTACACCCCCATCCAGCCTTCTCCTTCTCCTTCTCCCCCCTCCATCAACCCTCTCCTGTGTTGGGGCTGCATTCCTTGCCTGTGGTTAGCAGCTTTGAAGTCAGCAGCACCAGAGCAGCAGAGCCTGCTGTAGAGAGGTAGAGCTTGGCCCACTGTCTAGAACCAAACCCAGCCCCAAGCCAAGCCCCAATCCCAGTCCCAAACCCATCCCCAAGCCCAGCACCAAGCCCAGCACCAAGCCCAGCACCAAGCCAAGCCCCAATCCCAGCCCCAAGCCCAGGCCCAAACCCCGCACCAAGCCGAGCACCGAGCCCAGCCCCAAGCCCAGCCCCAAGCCCAGCAACAAGCCCAGCCCCAAGCCCAGCACCAAGCCAAGCCCCAATCCCAGCCCCAAGCCCCAATCCCAGCACCAAGCCCAGCCCCAAGCCCAGCACCAAGCCCAGCAACAAGCCCAGCCCCAAGCCCAGCACCAAGCCCAGCACCAAGCCCAGCACCAAACACACCCCTAAGCCCAGCACCAAGCCCAGCACCAAGCCCAGCACCAAGCCCACCCCTAAGCCCAGCACCAAGCCCAGCACCAAGCCCACCCCTAAGCCCAGCACCAAGCCCACCCCTAAGCCCAGCACCAAGCCCACCCCTAAGCCCAGCACCAAGCCCAGCACCAAGCCCAGCACCAAGCCCAAGCCCCTAAGCCCAGCACCAAGCCCAGCATCAAGCCTAGTCAGCCTCCTTTGGAAGATCACCTGATAAAAGATCAGTTATAAAGCTAACAGGCTTTGGTGAAGTGAATAGGCGCTCCTGTGGTTTACGGGGCCCATGCAGGATCTGGAGACAGACAGCACTGGGGCAGGGGGCCAGGGGCCCTCACACACACGCTGATGTGGTTTGGAGACGATTGTTCTGTTTTCTCTTCCCAGTGGCGTATTCCTGGGTTAGACTGGTTGAATGGAGTCTTTAATAAAATCTCTACGTTTTGGATCTGAACTTTGTGTTATGTACTGTAGACAGCTTCTCTTTCCCTCTGGAGCCCCCCAGCCACTGCAGACTGGAGACAGTGTTGTTGCTGTGGGCTGCAAATGCTTTAATTAGTTTGCTTCAGTAGAATGGGGTTGAGAGCATTCTGAAAAGTCAAATATCTCTGGAGGGGTTTTTATATTCCTCTGTGCCTGTTGTTTATTTTCTGTGTTTTTGGCCCTCTTTCCATCTGCATTCCCCTCAAAAGCGCACACAGAGATAAACACACACACGCAGGCACGCACACACACACACACACACACACACACACACACACACACACACACACACACACACACACACACACACACACACACACACACACACACACACACACACACACACACACACAGCGGAATACATTCAGATTTAGTCTACAGTCACTGAGAGGGATTTATCTGAACTCTGTCTCAACACAACAGTCAGAGTTCTACATACGTGATGGCTGGAGGATAGTTATCGATCTGACACAGATCACTATCAATCAGTCTCCTTTACTTATATCATGGAGAGTTGTCCTGGGGCATCAGACATTGTAGGTTCAAGGTATCCTAACGGTACAGGGCTCAGAGTATACCTAAAGCTCTTAAGGCACTAGGTACTATAATGGCACCAGGCTCAGAGTATGTGAAAAGCCTTGCCTGCCAGCTGGTTGTGAGAGAGTATTTGACAGGAGACTTGAACTTGTGGAACCCTGAGCCGTAAAAAACTGCTGATCTGATCCAGGCTCATGCTGGAGTAATCTAGGTATATTCTGTGTGATCAGACCCATGGCAGTAATCTAGGTATATTCTGTGTGATCAGGCCCATGCCAGTAATCTAGGTATATTCTGTGTGATCTGGACCATGGCAGTAATCTAGGTATATTCTGTGTGATCATGTCCATGCCAGTAATCTAGGTATATTCTGTGTGATCAGGCCCATGGCAGTAATCTAGGTATATTCTGTGTGATCTGACCCATGGCAGTAATCTAGGTATATTCTGTGTGATCAGACCCATGGCAGTAATCTAGGTATATTCTGTGTGATCTGGACCATGGCAGTAATCTAGGTATATCCGGTGTGATCAGGCCCATGGCAGTAATGTAGGTATATTCTGTGTGATCATGTCCATGCCAGTAATCTAGGTATATTCTGTGTGATCAGGCCCATGGCAGTAATCTAGGTATATTCTGTGTGGTCAGGCCTATGGCAGTAATCTAGGTATATTCGGTGTGATCAGGCCCATGGCAGTAATCTAGGTATATTCTGTGTGATCATGTCCATGCCAGTAATCTAGGTATATTCTGTGTGATCAGGCCCATGGCAGTAATCTAGGTATATTCTGTGTGATCAGACCCATGGCAGTAATCTAGGTATATTCTGTGTGATCAGACCCATGGCAGTAATCTAGGTATATTCTGTGTGATCTGGACCATGGCAGTAATCTAGGTATATTCTGTGTGATCTGGACCATGGCAGTAATCTAGGTATATTCTGTGTGATCATGTCCATGCCAGTAATCTAGGTATATTCTGTGTGATCTGGACCATGGCAGTAATCTAGGTATATTCTGTGTGATCTGGACCATGGCAGTAATCTAGGTATATTCTGTGTGATCTGGACCATGGCAGTAATCTAGGTATATTCTGTGTGATCTGGACCATGGCAGTAATCTAGGTATATTCTGTGTGATCAGACCCATGGCAGTAATCTAGGTATATTCTGTGTGATCAGACCCATGGCAGTAATCTAGGTATATTCTGTGTGATCAGGCCCATGCCAGTAATCTAGGTATATTCTGTGTGATCTGGACCATGGCAGTAATCTAGGTATATTCTGTGTGATCATGTCCATGCCAGTAATCTAGGTATATTCTGTGTGATCAGGCCCATGGCAGTAATCTAGGTATATTCTGTGTGATCATGTCCATGGCAGTAATCTAGGTATATTCTGTGTGATCCGGCCCATGGCAGTAATCTAGGTATATTCTGTGTGATCAGGCCTATGGCAGTAATCTAGGTATATTCTCTGTGTGATCAGGCCCATTGTAGGATTTCCTCCTCTTCTTCCGAAGAGGAGAGGCAGTAGGATCGGAGGACCAATATTCTGCGTGGTAAGTGTCCATGGTTCTTTTAATAAGAAATAGTACACATGAACAACTGAATACAAAAACAATAAATGTGGAATGAACGAAACCCAAAACAGTACCGTGTGGTGAAAGACACGGAAACAAACACAGTGAAATCTAGGTATGATTCTCAATCAGAGACAACTAATGACACCTGCCTCTGATTGAGAACCATACTAGGCCGAAACATAGAAATCCCCAAATCATAGAAAAACAAACACTGACTGCCCACCCCAACTCACGCCCTGACCATACTAAATAATGACAAAACATAGGAAATAAAGGTCAGAACGTGACCCATGGAAGTAATCTAGGTATATTCTGTGTGATCAGGCCCATGGCAGTAATCTAGGTATATTTTGTATGATCCGGCCCATGCCAGTAATCTAGGTATATTCTGTGTGATCAGGCCCATGGCAGTAATCTAGGTATATTCTGTGTGATCAGGCCCATTGCAGTAATCTAGGTATATTCTGTGTGATCAGGTCCATGGCAGTAATCTAGGTATATTCTGTGTGATCCGGCCCATGGCAGTAATCTAGGTATATTCTGTGTGATCAGGCCCATGCCAGTAATCTAGGTATATTCTGTGTGGTCAGGCCCATGCCAGTAATCTAGGTATATTCTGTGTGATCAGGTCCATGGCAGTAATCTAGGTATATTCTGTGTGATCCGGCCCATGGCAGTAATCTAGGTATATTCTGTGTGATCAGGCCCATGGCAGTAATCTAGGTATATTCTGTGTGATCAGGCCCATGGCAGTAATCTAGGTATATTCTGTGTGATCAGGCCCATGGCAGTAATCTAGGTATATTCTGTGTGATCCGGCCCATGGCAGTAATCTAGGTATATTCTGTGTGATCAGGCCCATGGCAGTAATCTAGGTATATTCTGTGTGATCCGGCCCATGGCAGTAATCTAGGTATATTCTGTGTGATCCGGCCCATGGCAGTAATCTAGGTATATTCAGTGTTATCAGGCCCATGGCAGTAATCTAGGTATATTCTGTGTGTTCAGGCCCATGGCAGTAATCTAAGTATATTTTGTGTGTGATCAGGTCCATGCCAGTACTCTAGGGATATTATATGTGCTATCAGGCCCAAGGTGGAGTAATCTAAGTATACAGTGGGGCAAAAAAGTATTTAGTCAGCCACCAATTGTGCAAGTTCTCCCACTTAACAATATGAGAGAGGCCTGTAATTTTCATCATAGGTACACTTCAACTATGACAGACAAAATGAGAAAAAAAATCCAGAAAATCACATTGTAGGATTTCTAATGAATGTATTTGCAAATTATGGTGGAAAATAAGTATTTGGTCAATAACAAAAGTTTATCTCAATACTTTGTTCTATACCCTTTGTTGGCAATGACAGAGGTCAAACGTTTTCTGTAAATCTTCACAAGGTTTTCACACACTGTTGCTGGTATTTTGGTCCATTCCTCCATGCAGATCTCCTCTAGAGCAGTGATGTTTTGGGGCTGTTGCTGGGCAACACGGACTTTCAACTCCCTCCAAAGATTTTCTATGGGGTTGAGATCTGGAGACTGGCTAGGCCACTCCAGGACCTTGAAATGCTTCTTACGAAGCCACTCCTTCGTTGCTCGGGCGGTGTGTTTGGGATCATTGTCATGCTGAAAGACCCAGCCACGTTTCATCTTCAATGCCCTTGCCGATGGAAGGAGGTTTTCACTCAAAATCTCACGATACATGGCCCCATTCATTCTTTCCTTTACACGGATCAGTCACCCTGGTCCCTTTGCAGAAAAACAGGCTCAAAGCATGATGTTTCCACCCCCATGCTTCAAAGTAGGTATGGTGTTCTTTGGATGCAACTCAGCATTCTTTGTCCTCCAAACACGACGAGTTGAGTTTTTACCAAAATGTTATATTTTGGTTTCATCTGACCATATGACATTCTCCCAATCTTCTTCTGGATCATCCAAATGCTCTCTAGCAAACTTCAGACGGGCCTGGACATGTACTGGCTTAAACAGGGGGACACGTCTGGCACTGCAGGATTTGAGTCCCTGGCAGCGTAGTGTGTTACTGATGGTAGGCTTTGTTACTTTGGTCCCAGCTCTCTGCAGGTCATTCACTAGGTCCTCCCGTGCGGTTCTGGGATTTTTGCTCACCGTTCTTGTGATCATTTTGACCCCACGGGGTGAGATCTTGCGTGGAGCCCCAGATCGAGGGAGATTATCAGTGGTCTTGTATGTCTTCCATTTCCTAATAATTGCTCCCACAGTTGATTTCTTCAAACCAAGCTACTTACCTACTGCAGATTCAGTCTTCCCAGCCTGGTGCAGGTCTACAATTTTGTTTCTGGTGTCCTTTGACAGCTCTTTGGTCTTGGCCATAGTGGAGTCTGGAGTGTGACTGTTTGAGGTTGTGGACAGGTGTCTTTTATACTGATAACAAGTTCAAACAGGTGCCATTAATACAGGTAACGAGTGGAGGACAGAGTAGCCTCTTAAAGAAGAAATTACAGGTCTGTGAGAGACAGAAATCTTGCTTGATTGTAGGTGACCAAATACTTATTTTCCACCATAATTTGCAAATACATTCATTAAAAATCCTCCAATGTGATTTTCTGGAGAAAAAAAATCTCATTTTGTCTGTCATAGTTGAAGTGTACCTATGATGAAAATTACAGGCCTCTCTCATCTTTTTAAGTGGGAGAACTTGCACAATTGGTGGCTGACTAAATACTTTTTTGCCCCACTGTATTATCTGTGTGATTAGGCCCATGGTGCAGTAATCTAGGTCCATAGAAACAGTCAAACTGGGGTTTTACAACAGAAACAACCCTGGGTCAGGCACATACGTGGAGGAGAACCAGTATCCTCGTTACTGGCATGCAGTAACTGACATGCACGCTCACACTGCACACACCACACAAGCACATGCACAGGGTGAGTCACAGGCTTTTTGATAGCTTCCATGTGGGAGCAGAGCTGACCTCGCTTTAGGAACAATATAATTCCAGGATGAAAGGGATTTGGTGAACATGGGAATGGCGGAAGTCCCAGGGGGTAAGCCTTGTGTCTGTGTGTTATTGTAGGTGAGAGGGATATTTGCCCTGGCTAAGGTGTCAAACCGTAACCAGTCCAGGTTATATAGGCCAACAAATCCCAAGGACAAACACCCACTATGCTCCTGACTAGAAAAGCCTTAGTGAAAAGTTACGTTGGCTAAGGAGACCCTGCGAGACTAAACTGAAGGATCCTCAGAATTATAACTGCCTCCAATGGCAAAATGCTCTCTCCAGCTCTGGGCTCTGTGTTGGCTGGCATTTACCCAGTCTGTCAGGCCCAGAGGCAGCAGAGGTTAGACGCATACACACTTACACAAGAAAAGAGGGTTAGGGGGAGATGGACCCAGCACTAAACCAGGGTGACAGAGGAGGTTGGAGGCGCTAGCAAGAACCACAACACACACTCTACTGCAAGCACAAACTGAACCACAACACACACTCTACTGCAAGCACAAACTGAACCACAACACACACTCTACTGCAAGCACAAACTGAACCACAACACACAAGCACAAACTGAACCACAACCACTGAACACACACTGCAAGCACAAACTGAACAACAACACACACTCTACTGCAAACACAAACTGAACCAAACTGAACCACAACACACTCTACTGCAAGCACAAACTGAACCAACAACAACACTGAACACAACACTGAACCAACACACACTCTAGTGCAAAAAGCAAACTGAACCACAACACACACTCTACTGCAAGCACAAACTGAACCACAACACACACTCTACTGCAAGCACAAACTGAACCACAACATACACTCTACTGCAAGCACAAACTGAACCACAACACACACTCTACTGCAAACACAAACTGAACCACAACACACACTCTACTGCAAGCACAAACTGAACCACAACACACACTCTAGTGCAAACGCAAACTGAACCACAACACACACTCTAGTGCAAACGCAAACTGAACCACAACACACACTCTACTGCAAGCACAAACTGAACCACAACACACACTCTACTGCAAACACAAACTGAACCACAACACACACTCTACTGCAAGCACAAACTGAACCACAACACACACTCTACTGCAAACACAAACTGAACCACAACACACACTCTAGTGCAAACACAAACTGAACCACAACACACACTCTACTGCAAGCACAAACTGAACCACAACACACACTCTACTGCAAACACAAACTGAACCACAACACACACTCTAGTGCAAACACAAAGAAATATTATCAATGGTGTCAACATGCCTGTGTTTCTAGAGGTTCTGCCACTTATATAACCAGGACCAACAAACACAGTGAGCGAGGGAGTAGAGTAGGACGGTGTGTGTGCATGCTCGTTCTATCACTCCCCACCCTCTCGCTAATCGTTTTCCCCTCTGGTCTCTCTCTCTCTCACACAAAGAGAAAGACACACGCACACCGATTCAGGCACGCATGTTAGGCTATGATTCCATAGGACCATGAGCTATTGAGCCAGGCCTGCATCATTCTGACCGCTACAGACTATTTGGTCACTCCAGACTGCTTCAGTCCACTACTAGACCACCAAAGATCACAGCAGAGAACTAACTGTGAGTCCATTACAGTCTATTTCTGACCACTTTAGGCTACGACCGGGACGATACCAGTATGGCGATACTCGTTACTAGTATCATGCTGGATTTCACTTTCACTTCTTCAGAAAAACAGCCCTAATGTTGGAAACAAACATCAGTATGTTTAGGGACGGCAGGTAGCCTAGTGGTTAGAGCATTGGGCCAGTAACCGAAAGGTTGTTGGATTGAATCCCTGAGCTCACAAGTTAAAAATCTGTCGTTCTGCCCCTGAACAAGGCAGTTAACCCACTGTTCCTAGGCCGTCATTGTAAATAAGAATTTGTTCTTAACTGACTTAACTAGTTAAATAAAGGTTTTAAAAAAAATTATGTTGTCATCCAGTCACATTTATTTATTTTCAAGCACACAATATTTTACATACAGCGGGTTTCTTAAGGAACAAAGAATCTGCTTCGCATTTTCATTTTTGCCATGGACAAAATATTGCGATACTGGTATCGTCACAGCCCTACTTTAGACCAATTCAGAAACCGCTTCAGTCCACCTCAGCGCTCCTCGATGAGGATGGAAGAAGCCCCAGTAGCTCTGTATCTGTGTGTGTGTGTTTACCTATGTTTTCTCAGAGGCAATCAGTAACCCTTTGTGTTTGAGTGGGTGTACCTCCAATGCAACACAAACATGTCAGAGCCTGTATCCTTCAAACTAAAGGCCACGTGTATGAGTAAGGCCAGTGTGAGACTTCTTTGTATGCTCATGTGTGTATTAACTGTCTTTGTGTCCGCTGTGTTAGGCATGAACTCGACTGAGCTGGCATTCTGAGAGACCCAAACTGCTCAATGCACACTCACACACACAGACACACACACTGGTGCTGAACGATTAACCAACATTTTAATTTTTCGTTTTTTAAACAACTCTTTGACCAATGTCAGTTCAATTTTTTAAATTCCATTTCAGGTTTTTTTCTTT